>NW_026860921.1:22500-41841 GCF_026571515.1 Ruditapes philippinarum
AACTACATATTATCATGTGTCTTGTTAGCGCAGTAGGTAGGGCAACCGTGTCAGTATTGTGTTTAACCTGTACAGGCAGAAGTTCGACTACTGGTACGACACATTTTTTTTACCTCAGAACAGCCAATTTTTTTCAGAAAACAAGTTTGACCGTTTTTTTTATATACATACATGAATATGATATCGAATATTTTATTACACTGCGATTAAAAAAAAAAAAGAAAATAGAATGGAAATGGAAAAAAAAAAAATAATATATACTATATAATATATATTATAAGAAGAAAACAAAAAGGAAAACGAAAAATAAATAAAGAATAATGATAAAAAACAGAGTAAGAAGAAAAAACTGTGATTATGAAATGACACTAATTGCGGTTCGAACCTAAGAGTACAAAACACTAAAAGTTACAATTACTCCGACCTACCGACAGAGCCATAACGGTAATACACAAATGCTTTTGTAAGAATAATGCTATATAGTATATGTAAGTGTTTACTTTTACGATATCGGATAATAATCCGGGTAACCCCGTTTTTCGACTTTCCCATGTACCGTTAAGACCAAATTATCATCTTAGGACAGTATTATAAACCTTAAGAAAATAATCAATAATTGACATCTGAAGTATGTAATTTTTATCAGTTGTGTAGAGCTATTTTTAGCGCTGTCAAATTGCATCCACTGATGTCATGCTTCAGTGCACAGGCTGTGTGTATAAACCACTTTATGCACGGCTTATACTGCCTGTTGACATTTTTATTGATTGTGATTTGAACATATGTAGATCTAATTAGGGGTGGATTTAAGGTGATTATTATTGCATAGTTGAAAATCCCATGTGGCAAATAGACTCTTGTGCAGATTTTTTCACGTGTCAAATTTGTGCATTTCCAAATTTTCACGAGTCAAAACCCGAATCCCCGCCTGAATTAAAGTAGGCCTATATGTGGCAGGTCATATAAATTATGCTGACGGAAATTAACGATGATAACTTAGTCTTTACTTAACCAGCGAACCTTTACGATTATACTCAAGCAATTTCCGTATATTTACGCTAACCGAGACGAGCATAATTTCATGACGAATTTAATACGTATACTGATGACGTAGCAACACAATTGTTTTGGAAACTACTGTAGCTTTGTATGAAATTCAAGCGCTTGTTGGGCTTAAAATAATAGATTTGTGAAATAAAATTCAACGATATAATTGAAATTATTCAGTCATTGTATTGACGGCAAAAACAACGGAACTACACGAAATTTTGCGAATCAAGCACATGTTACTGACGTAGTACACAGGTTTATTACGTAGAACACAGGTTTATTGTGCGCGCAATATTCAAAGACGGCCGCGGCAGACACTTCGTCTCATATCGACAGTGAACTGATATCGTCTCCCCAATAAAGACATACAACGAGGAAGGTGAAATAGCTCAAGCAAATTATCAGAAGAAGACCTTCAAAGCTGCAATCGGTGAAAATCACTGTGAGTATTATCATAAATGCACTGATTTTTTCCCAAACAGAGCCGGCGTGTTTATGACCTCTAGAAAAAATGAAGAGTCTAGAGATTATTTTAATGACCTTTCTTCACTTCTAAAAGCATTATTTTGTAACAATTTGCCAACTGTAACAATAGAAATAATTATTGTATTTCCAGCTTATTCCTAGTTACAGTTAAGATACTTAAACCTTACTGGAAAAAATGCGTAAACGGACATTTGTCACATATTTTCGCGACCTGTTTTTATTTTTTCTTTGTTGAACAACAAAGATATAATAATAATAAATAAAAAACAAAGCATCGTTGAAGATGGCTGTGCTTCCCTGCAGGAAATTAATTGCTTATGCCCTATAAAAGTACAAAATATTGTTTTGAAAAATGCATGGCTAGCAAGTTTTTTTTAACCCCAGACAGTGCAATACCCTAGTATGCAGACAGTTCACTACCTTAGCAATTTTGAACTTGTATTAGAATAAAAAGTTTTTCATAAAGAAACAATATTTTTATATGACCATTAATTTATGTAGATCTTGTTATATATTTAGAATATGATAAACAAGATCAACAAGAAAAGATGATGTTCAATAAGCCTACATCATGTCTGTATTTTAAAATAACACATTACTGACAGACTGTATTTTTAAATCACAATAAGATACCTCCAAAAATTTATTTGAAACAGAAATCATGTTTTCTGTTTGTTTTTGATTTATGTGTGCGTTTGTGTGTGATTTAATCTCTAGATTTCTGTGCATGTAACCACTAAAAAAGTTGTCTAGGCCACCAAAATTTATCGGTCATTCAGTGGTCCAAGTGACAGCCTAGCTAAAATGGTTTGTCTTTGACACTGTCTAAGCCTATACAAGAGAATCTGAATACTGGTCCATTAAAATAAATCCCACATGATGATTTGCAAAGAACAAAAATATCACAAACAGTGTCATACTTTAAGCACTAACCTGAATACATTGCCTCTCAGTCATTGAATTTAAGATTTTTGAATATACTTGTCCAAATTCCAGTTTTGAATTTATTCTACTATATATTTAACTCTTAAAATTTACACTGCTCATGGGCCACCGGGCCAGTGCTAAATTCCATGACTGTAATGTGTTATTGTATTAGGGGGCAGGACATGAAGTGGTTGAACACGCTTGAACAAGAATTTTTTGTGGCCCCACTTTAGTGGCGGGCATTTAGATTTACCCTTGTCCGTCCATTCTCTTTTGTGTCGGATGTAACTCAAAAAGTATTTGACCTAGAGTCATGAAACTTTACAGGAATGTTGATCAGCATGTGTAGTTGTGCACCTGGGTATTTTTGTCTGGATTTATATAGTGTTTTTAGAGTTATTGCCCTTGACTTAGTAAAATTTTGCAATTTTCAACTTGTGTCGCATGTAACTCAAAATGGGTTTGACATAGAGTCATGAAACTTTGCAGGAATGTTGATCAGCATGTGAAGTTGTGCACTGGATATTTTCGTGTGGATTTATTTTATTTTTTAGAGTTATTGACCTTGACTTAGAAAATTTTTGCATTTTTCAACATGTTGCATGTAAATCAAAAAGGATTTGACATACAGTCATTAAACCTTACGGGAAGGTCGGTCAGCATATGTAGTTGTGCACCTTGGGTTCTGCTTGTGGATTTATCCCGTATTTGTAGAGTTATTTCCTTTGACTTCGTAAAAACCGTTTCATTATGTTGTGTTATTTGTTCCTTGAGTGCTTGAGTTAGAATCAACCAACTTTACAGAAATAATGATCAACATCACTAAATTACAGGAATAACAATGATAATAAATAATAATAAAACAAGATTGCATTTGAGAAAATGCTATGCCACCGCATTAATACAACACTAAAAAGAAGTGTAGGAACAAATACTGTTGAAGAACGGGTCTTTTATTAAGCTTGTATATTATTGTCTGGATGAGCTGGTATTACTATAAACTGCTGGCATTCCCTTGCAGAAAGATAAGCAGACAACAGCCTAAATTTCATGACTACATCAAAGGACAACACAGTAAGACACTTTGTCAAAATCTAGGTCAGCTGATATATCAAAGTTCACTTTACATCTTAATCTGTGCACATGGTTCAAATTTCATAGCTGTACATCAAAGGACAAGAAAGTAGGTCACATAATCAATATCTAGGTCACTTGATATAAAAGTTTTAATTTTTACAACTAAAACTGTGCACATGGTCAAAATTTCATTGCTGTACATCAAAGGACAAGAAAGTAGGTCACTGTCCCTTGGCAAGGCAAAATTTTTGACCCAAGGGTTTAATTCAAAAACAATCTTGAAACAGGTCCACCAAACAACATTTCAAGTCAATATCTAAGCTGTAGCTTTCTCCCATTCAGAAAACATTTGTTTTATTTTCTGTTTTTATTATGTGTACTTAATGAAAATCACTGCCCCCAGGCAGAGCCGATTTTGACACCAGGGGAAAAATTTGAACAACTTTGGTAGAGGACCTACAGATGATATAATATAGCAAACATCAAAGCTCTATGCCTTGTAACTTCATACAAAAATAGTTTTTTTTTTTTTTTTTAATATATGCACATAATTAAAATCAATGAACCCTGGGCGGACCCAATTTTCACCCCAGGGCTATAATTTGAACAATCTTAGTAGAGGTTCACTTCCCAAAGTCTCATGCCATAAATTTAACCTCTAGCCTTTGTAAATTCAGAGAAGAAGAATTTTTTCAAGTTTTTACTTTATACATATAAAGAAAACTATCGCCTCTAGGGCAGGGCAATTTTTTCACTAGCGGCATAATTAAAACAACTTTAGTAGAGGACCCATAGATGATATTATATACCAAATATCAAAGCTCTAAGCCTTGTACCTTCAGACAAGTAAATTTTTTAATTTTTTACTATATGTACATAGTGAAAATCAATGACCCCTGGGGTTGGGGCCAATTTTGACACCAGGACTATAATTTGTACAATCTTGCTAGAGGTTCACTACACAATGCTTCATGCAAAATATCTTAACTCTAGCCTTTGTAAATTTAGAGAAGATGATTTTTTAAAGTTTTTACTATACACATATAAGGAAAACCTATGGACCCCGGGGCAGGGCTAATTTTGACACTAGAGGCAAAATTTGAACAACTTTGGTAGAGTACCTATAGATGATATCATTTAACAAATATAAAAGCTCTAAGCCTTGTACCTTCAGACAATAAGATTTTTTGATTTTTACTATATGTATATATTGGAAATCAATGACCCCCGTGGCAGGGGCAATTTTGACCCCAGGGCTATAATTTGAACAATCTTGCTAGAGGTTCACTACACAATGCCTTATGCAAAATATCTAAGCTCTAGGCCTTTTGGGTCTTTACAAGAAGGTATTTTAAGTTTTTACTATATGTACATATAGTGAATATTTCAATGACCCCTGGGCGGGGCCGATTTTAACCCCAGGGCTATAATTTGAACAATCTTGGTAAAAGGTCTACAAGACAATGCCTTATGCAAAATATCTAAGCTCTGGGCCATTTTGGTCTTTACAAGAAGGTATTTTAAGTTTTTACTATATGTACATATAGTGAAAATCAATGACCCCCGGGCGGGGCCGATTTTGACCCCAGGGCTATAATTTGAACAATCTTGGTAGAGGTCTACCAGACAATGCCTTATGCAAAATATCTAAGCTCTAGGCCTTCTGGGGTCTTTACAAGAAGATTTTTTATAAATTATTCTTATAATTCCTTTGGTTGCCATGGCAACCAGATTTCTGCATGGAATGAAATTCTTTGAACAACTTTGGAAGCCCTTCACCCAAGGATCAATCCTGCCAAGTTTGGTTGAAATTGGACAAGTGGTTTTTCCACAAGAAGAAATTTTAAAGTTCACTATATATATCTATATAACACACACACACACAAACAAACACACACACACACACACAGGTGAATCGCTATATGCCACCGCATCGCAGATGCTGCGGTGGCATAAAAATGCACAGTATAGTTTTTCATTAGTTTGCCTTTTTGCGTGAAACTTCAAAACTTACATATGTGAAATAAATGAGCATAAAAACCGCCCTGGATTTTTCACTTATCAAATTTCAAAATATGTACATGACCAGTTTATAACTTCAATAGCTTTGTATAAACCAAAAGCTACAAATCTGAGGCCCAGAACAGAGTGTGTCATAAACAACGTCCTTTCATGAATGGCCATTTAAAAAAAATCAAAATAACATACAAACCCACTTGGGGCCTGAAAAAAATATGTTGAGAGTTTTTGTAAATATTAAAGACACACAGAAACCATTTTGTCAAGTTTTGCAAAATGAATTTTACTTGCTTGAACCAAAAGGTGCATCTCCTTCATTCACGTCCTGCCAAGTGATATTTGTAAATTAATTTTCGTTTTCAAAAATGATCTTGGTATATTTCCATATGTGAGAAATGTATTTGTTTTGATTTCAGATAAAAATTGGTACCTACAAGGCCTACAAAGGGAGGAAGTTCAACTAATTTGTGATTGATATTTCAAAGGCTGAGGAAGAGTGAGAGCCTTTAAATCTATAAAACGGGTCCAAAAAACGTTTGATAAAGAAACTGTTTAAAAATTTCTTCCCAGGTAATTAAAAAGAGGGCAAGTTGTACAAAATTCGCATGGACTAAATATACATGGAAGAAGAAACTGATGTTCCACACAGTTAAAAATTCAGTAAATTGGCAGAAAATTGTGTTCTTATAAGTTATCATAATGTTGCGGGATTTTCAAGACTTGAATGCATCCTGGGTAAAAATAAGCCCCAAAACAACGTCCAATAATAGGATTCCTGGAGGAAGATGAAACTGTTTCTTTGCTTAAAATTAGAAAGGCAACATAAGTTATTTATTGTAAAAGGTCTATATCACACTTTTCTATAACAATATTTCTCTGATGAAAAAAATCTGTCGGGGTAAAATTTAAACAATAATTCAAGCCAAATAAAATCGTCCAAAAATTTACGAAAGTGGCTAAAGAAAAATCGGAGACCTAATTCGGAGAAATCCCAATTAATAAACCAAAGCCTAGCAAAAAGGATTTGTGAAATCTATAAATCTGAACTGAATTATCACGTATTTTTAGAGCTTCCCATTTGGGGTTTTAAAATAAAAAACCCGTGAAAAAGCAAAGAAGTCTTGGATTTACCCAAAGATCAAAAAATTTCAAAAACCGGGTTTCCAGAAATCCAAAAAAAATTTAGGTTGGAAAGGGAAAAACCCCAAAAAATTTAATGACAAAGAAAATTTTTAAACTTGGCAAAAAATTGGAAACTTTAAAAAGCAAAAATTTTCTCCCTTTTAGAAGACCAATAAAAAAAATTAGGAAAATTTTGTAATTAAAGAGGGGGTTTTTGCGTCTGGGTTTTGGGGGGTTGTTTTAAAGTGAAACGGTTTCCTTTTGAAAATGTTTAATGAAAAATTTCCCCCCCCCAATTCATTAAAAAAAAATGGGTGAAAAACCAAAAAAAAAATTAGGAGGTACCTTTGTTTAAGATTTATAAAATTTTTTAAATTTTAGTGCTAAATTCAAAGGGAATTTTCCCCATTTTTTAAAACGGTTTTTAAAAAAAAGGGAAAAATTTTTTTGTCAAGTGTTTTTCCAAAACCTATTTTTCATTCCAGTAACCAAATGATAAAAAAATACATTTTAAAAAAGTTTCTTTTAAAAAATAAAAAAAACCAAATAAAAAAATGTAAGGGAAAAATTACTTTTTTTCATATGCAAACAATCCCCTTTTTAAATTTAAAAAAGCTTAAAAGCCCGGATGGGGGGAAAGGCTTGTCATTTTAAATTTTAAAATGGGCATTTTAGTTCACATCAAGTACAATTGGGGCTTAATGGAAGTAATGGGGATTGCCCGTTTTCCCCAAAGGCAAACTTTTTTTATTGCAGCAAATTCCCGTAAGATTTTCTTTGCTACCCAAAAATGATTATTTTTAATTTTTTAAACGTAATGAAACCTTTGGGGGCCCCAAATTTTAACCAAATAATTCAAGCTGTGGTTCCCGTCCCTTTCCCATTGCTAAAAAATTTCAAGTACAATGGGAATCCCCCAAGGGTAAAAACCCGCCAAATTCCCTTTGAAATCATTGGGAAAAAACCAGGAAAAAAAGTCGGGGGAAACCAAATTCCTTTGGAAAAAAGGCCAAGGAAAAATTTTCAAAAAAAAAAATGTTCCCAAAAAACTGGGGAGGGCATTTTTCAGTTTATTTCCCAAAAATTTTTAAAAAAAACCCGGAAATTACTGGTATTAAACATTAGGTTTTTTGAAAAAGCCTTTGAAAAAGCCCGGGAAATTGAAATAAAAAAAAATTTTTAAATAACCCTGGGGAGGTCATTCTCAGTTTAAATTAAAGGGTTTTTCCAAATACAAGTCTCTAAGGCATTCCTTTTCTTCACATTTTTTTTTTTTGTTATTCCGAAATTTTTTTTCGTTCCCAAATTTCCGCCAAACCAATAACTGGAAATTCCCCAGATTTTTTTTGCATTTCCCAAGGAATTTTTCCTGTAAAAAATTCCCGGGATTTCCCACCCCAAAATCCCAAAGTAAAAAACCTGGTAAAATTACCAGTAATTTTCTGCAAAGGGGGGGAAAAGGAGCATATATTTTTAAATTGAAGTTTACCCTTAAAAAAAAAAAAAAGGGCCCATGATGGCCCGAGGTTTGGGTCAAAACCCGTAATAGGTTTTAATGTTTTTAAATTTTTACTTTCAAAACCCTATAATGAAAAAAAATGACCTTTTGCACAAACCCTTCCCTCCCTTCCTTCCCCCCCCCGGGGGGGGGGCCCAAATTTTTAAACCCAAAAGGGGTTTTTTTTGAAAAACTTGGGAAGACCCCAACCAAAAGATGGTTTTCATGTTAAAACCATCTTCCTCAGCTATTGGTTTTTTTTAAAAGAAGATTTTTTAAGTTTTTTACTATACACATATAATTAAAAAACAATGCAAATTATCTTGGGGCGGGGCCATTTTGAACCCCAGGGCTTTTTGAATTTGAAACAAACTTTGTAGACACTTACTGAAATATGGAGTTAAGGGATCTAAACTCTGCATTTGGGTTTTAAAAAAAGAAGATTTTTTAAGTTTTTGCCATACACATAATAAGGAAAAATTCAATAAAACCCTCGGGGCGGGGCCCAATTTTGACCCCAAGGGCTTTTTATTTAACAAACTTTGTAGACACTCACAAAGAAATGTTTCATGCTTAAAATCTTAACTCTAGCTAATTTGGGTTTTTTCAAAAAAGAAGATTTTTTAAGTTTTTTGCTAATAAAACATATAAAGGAAAATAATGACCCCGGGGGGGGCGGTGCCAAAATTTTGACCCCAGGCTTTTATTTGAAACAAACTTGGTAGACACGCAAAGAACATTTGATGCTAAATGTCTTAGCCCAATAGCTCTTTGAGTTCTTTAAAAGAAGATTTTTTAAGCTTTTTACTAATATGCATATAAGGAAAATCAAATGACCCCACCGGGGGGGGGGACCAATTTTGACCCAGGGCTTTTATTTGAACAAACTTGGTAGACCTTCTTAGGAACATGTTTTCATGCTAAAATCTTAGCTCTAACTCTTTTGGTTTCTTAAAAAGAAGAATTTTTTTTTTACCATATGCAAATAGGAAAATCAATGATCCCTGGGGCGGGGCCAATTTTGAAAGACCCCAGGGCTTTTATTTGAACAAAACTTGGTAAGACCCCTTTTTAGAACATTGAATCTCAATATCTTACCCAAAGGGCTTTTGAGTTTTTTTAAAAAAAAGATTTTTAATTTTTAAACTATATCATATGGGGAAAAATAAATGCCCCCCCGGGGCGGGGCCCAATTTTTAAAACCCCCGGGCTTTTTTTTGGGAAAAAATTTGGGTAAAAACCCAATTAGAACTTTTTTTTAATCCCTAAATATCTTAGCTCTACTTTTTGGGGGTTCTTTAAAAAAAGTTTTTTTAATTTTTTACTATTGCCATAAAAGGGAAAATAAAATGCCCCCCCGGGGCGGGCCCAATTTTTGGCCCCCAAGGGTTTTTTATTGAAAAAACCTTGGTAGACACCCACTAGAAGGTTTTTTTGCCAAAAAATCTAAAACTCTGCTGTTTGGTTTTTTTAAAAAAAGAAAATTTAAAGTTTTTTCTTTTTTTGGTTTTCCATGGCCAAAAACCCGAGTTTTTCATGGGAAATTTAAAATTTTTTTTTTGAAAATTTTTTAAAGGTGGGCCACCAAAGGAAAATTTCCCGTGAAATTTGGATTTAAATTCCTTAGTGGGTTTAAAGAGGAGTTTTCATTTAAAGTAAAAGTTTACGGGCCGGGGCGACGGACGGGCGACGGACGCCGGAAAGAAAAAACGATAAAAAAAGCCCCCCCCGTCACTTTTGAAAAGGGTAGCTAAAAAAAAGTAACAGTAAAAAATAGGATTTTTTAAAAGGGAAAATTTTTTAAGTTCAAGGGGGGAAAATCTGAAAAAATTGGTGCTAGAAGTTATTAACCTTGTCACACAAGATGTGGTTTTATGATAAGGAAAAATATATTTGAAGTTTGAAGTTATTACCTTAAAAAAATGACAAAGTTACAGGGGAAAAAAATTTTAAATGCACCAAAAATTTTAAAACTGAAAATTTTGGGTGCGGGGCGCCGGGGGGGAGTAGGAAAACCCTCCATATACTTTGTATAGTCAAGCCCAAAAAGAGCCAGTAAAAGTTTTTTATGGACCTTTAAAAATTAAAATTTGAACAAAAGTCATAGAATAAGAATTTAACTTTCTATTTATTTACTGAAAATTGTGCACTTTTATATTTAATTAAACCGGGAAAAACCCTTTACTTTATTGAATTATCTGCCCCCGAAATTTGTAAAAAAATTGGAATTTTTATCCTTTTAAAAAAAAGTTCCCCCTTTGATTAACATATTGAATTTACCCACCCTGAAACTGTAAAAGTTTACTTTTGATACCAGTGCTATGGAATTCTAAGTAGGACAAAATTAAAGGTTTTCTAGGGTTGTAATAAAAGGAGGAAAACTTTTAAACAAATTTTTTTTATGGCACCAAAAATGTTGGTAGCATACCAAAAAAAAGTCATCATGGTTATAAATGTTACAGCAAAAAACAATGAAAGCCCAAAACCCCCAATACTCAAAGGGACGACCCCTGATTTATTTTTTATAATAGCTAAATTTTCACATGATTATGATGGTTGGAAATCATTAAAAAAATGAAAAGTGTTGAAAAAATCTTTAAATTACTTTCATGTAGGTTTGAAAACAAAGCAAACGAAAAAAACTAAAAAAAATACCAAAAATAAAAAAATAATTATTGAATTTCCTTTAAAATAGATCTAAAAATTTGGGACAAATTAAAAACATAAAAATTTGTATAAAGTAAAAAAAAAATATTTCTGTATGCTCTTTTTTTCTTTTCCCTTTTTTTATATTCTAAAGACTACTTTCGGTCCTTTAAAACACACCAGCTTTAAACTCGAAAAATTTCCCTTTTAAAAAAAGCAATTCCAACTTGTATTGGACAAAGTGCTTTTTTTTACTTTGTAATAGGGAAAGGTTTGGCCTTTAAAGGGGCCCCTTATTTTTTTTTATTTTTTTTTAAAATAACATACACAACTGTATAAAAAAATTCCAAAGGAAAAAAAGGGAAAAATTTTCAAAATCATTTTTCTTTTTTTTTAAAAATTCCCAAAATGAAAAAAAGAAAAAGGTAAGTAAAAAATTTAATTTTGAATATAATTTTAGTAACTGAAAATTTTCTGCAGTTATAAGTAAGGATAGCTTGGGAAAACATTTGTAATTTTTATACTGCCAACCCTTGGGCCCCTTTCATTTTTTTTGGAGGGATTTTTTTAATAAAAAAGAATTTTATAATGAATTTTTATGTTACAGGGCTGGTTTTATATTTTTATAAATAATCCAAAAAAAACATTCACTTAATGGTTCCCAAAAAAAAAGATTAAAGGGAAACAAGGTTTTTTTTGATTTGATATGCCAACAAATTCTATGATTTTAAATTTTTAAGCCTCTAAGTCTGAAATCTTATATGTACCCCAAGATTGGAGTGAAAATGACCTTTTTTGGGAAACTTTTTTTATCATGTCTTTTGGGACAAGTAAACAAAAAATCCCTTTTTGAGCTATGACATTTGAAATTTTTATATATCCCTTTAATTATTCATTTATGGGATAGTTACAATTTTTATAAAAAAAGGTTTTTAGGATTTGGGTCCTGAGAAAGGGAAAGGGCAATCAAACCAGACTTTTGATGTTTTAAAAGGGTTATTTCCCTTTTTTCTTCTTTGAATTTTCAAAACCCGGTTTGGGGCAACCTAATTTTTTACTCCAAACCCCGGGAAACCTTTTTTTTCCCCACAGTTTATGAACAAAGGATGTTTGTCATCTGAGTGTTTTACACCAACCAACCAAATTTTAAAAATTAAACCCCCTTTTCATTTTTTAAATGCAGGGATTAAAAGTAGGGAAATTTAAATAAATACCTAAAACTACTCAAAGAAACAATTATTAAAAATATTTGTCTTTCCTTCTTATATCCTGAACAGATGTTCCCCCATTTTACAGTGGTCCGCACTAAAATATCTGTTATTTCCCTTCGGACCTGATATTTTATCTAGAAATAGAATGTCCTGAGTTATCTAAATATGCTTCTTGACAGCATTCATTTGTCTCTAACAATTACAAGACTAACTTTGCACCATCATATTGTTTATATGTTCACCATTACCAAATATACAAGTACTTAACCTCTTTTTACCATGCTGAAAACCTACAATATGGAACACCATAACTGCCTCATGTTATTACATTTCTTTTTATCTTTCCTAGAAAGCGTCTTCTTATGTCAAATATTAGCTTTGTGTTGCATAGAATTTTGTCCACTTGTCTAAACATTGCCTTATTATGCTTAACAGTAGTCTTATCTCTTCAAAATGTGATGTTGACTTGTCTTAACATTGTTAAATTATTTCAAACAGTAATGTTATCATGTGAAAATTCATTTTGGCTTGTCTAAAATGTGTTATATTATGTCAACTAATCGGGCTATTTGGTCAAATTGTGGAGCTGTTTTCTCAAAAGACTGTCTGATCATTTGAAACGGTAGTGTTCTCTTGTCGAAATTTGGTGCTGACTTGTCAAAGCACAGCTTTATTTTATCAAACTGCTATGTTATTTTGTCAAAATATGGTGTTTAAATACCTTAACATTGTCTTATTGTGTCAAACAGAAGTGTTACTTTGCCAACAGTAACTTCACTTCTAGCAAACACGGTTATAGCGAACTTCTGGTTATAAGGAACAATTTTTTTCGGCCCGAATTTTGACCTTCTTTATTCAATATAAAAATAAATGGTTATAGCAAACATGGTTATAAGGAATTATCGCTTATAAGGAACTCATTTCTTAGTCCCAATTTAGTAAAAGTGCAGATAATTACACTATTATAACGAACTCCAAAATATCGGCTATTCATTAATATATCCCCCATTTTTTGTTTTCATTGCCATGGATTAAAACTTGGCAGAATGAACCATTTATTGTCGTATGTTACACTTCAATACAGCTATGAAATTTAATTTGTATAGCAGTATGTAATAGTTTTCTATCTAGGATATTTTTAGCATGAGTTCTTGTCACCAGGATAAAACGGTTATTCCTCTTATTCTATTATTAAAATCTTTTCTTTAATAGTTTTGCTTGAGTAAAATAATTATGATCATTTATAATCGGTTTTCAACATAATCAAGCATGCTTGCAAACATAATTCATTGAAAACTACAAAGTAGGCTTTGAAATGAAAAGAAATCTATATCTTTCATTAGTAAAAGTCACCCTTAAATTATAATAGAAGAAATTTTAATATAAAAGGAAGAAAAAATCGAAAATCTTGTTATTGGCTTGCAGCCGTGGTCTGTTTTGGAAAAGTTGTTCCCGTTAGGTGGTTTCCTGCTTACATTTGTTAGTGCATGATTGAACCAAAAACCCGCTGCAATCGTGCCAATCGCAACTTTTCGGCCTTTTCCGTCACTTTTTGGGATTAATGATAATACTGATGTATTTTCCGATTGCAATCTTTTGGGAAAATTCCGGGGGGATTCCGTCATACTGCCCGGGAAACAGACGAAATAAATTACGGAAAAAAATAAGCCCATTTTTTGTTACTTTGGTAATCCCGTTTTTTACATTTTAAAAAAGGATTTTCTAAATTTTTACTTGATTTATCGGGTTTTAAAACCCTATTAAATTTTAAACGAAAATTTTTTCCTTACCCAATTTTTTTTTCCAAAAAACCAAAAAATTAAATTTTTTTTTTTATAATTGGGTTTTTTTTTCTGTTTTTAGTTTTTTAAATAGAGAATGTTGACAAATGGTAAATATTTTCCCTCTTCAAAAAGGGTTGGCCTGCCCTTTCCCAAAAAAACCCCAGAAATTTTTATTTCATGTCGAGTTAAAATTTAAACTACTGAACGCAATTTAACGTTTTGGGGAGGTAATCAAAAATATCCAAAGCATATCATTAAACCCTTTCCACGTGCTATCTACCCGGGTAGCTCATAAAAAAACTGATCGTGTAACATAGTTGAACATCTTATTAATTTGGGACCACGTTTAAAAATTTTTTTTAGTGCCTTTTTTTGTCCCATAAAGTGCCTTTTATACTGCCCCCAAAAGAATGATTTTTTTTTGCTAAAAAATTGGGAAAAGAAAAAGGCAACACTTGGTTTTCCCCTTTTGTTGGAAAAAGATCTGGGATTAACGAAAAACGTATTCGCAGGTAGATAGATCCCACGTTAGATTTTTTTTCGTTGATGTTTTTCTTTAAATTTGTTTTAACAATTTTGAGGGAAAAGGGTTTCCCAAATCGGTTTTTACAAAAAATATTCGTTTTACAAAAAAAAACAACAACTAAAAAAAACCCCTTTATATATACCCAAATACCCAATTAAAAAAAAAAAGTGATAAAAATTGAAAAAAAAAAAAAAAAAACAATTTTAAAAGGGGTTTTTATGAAGGGACACTGTGGGGAAAACCTTTCCTTTTTAAAAGGAAAAATTTTTTTTTAATCATGGAAAAAAAAACGAAAAACACTTTAGTTTAGAAAAAAAAAATTTTGATATTTTTTGAGAAATTGAGAAAAAGGTGTGTGTTTAAAAAAATAAAACTGGAAAAAAGCCAAAAAGGTTTTTAAATTTCCCAAAAACTCTCGGGTATGGGTCTAAAAAAAAAAAATAAATACTAATTTTTTTTAATCAAAAGCCTTTAAAATGGGGGGAGATGGTAAACAATCAAATTTGTTTTATGTAAAAACTGTTTTCTATAAAAACTTTTTGATACAAGGAACTAATTCACTATATGCTTACAAAGGGAAAACCCCGATATAAGAAACATATTTTGGAAAATTTCCCAAAAGAGTTTGTTATAAAACGGAGTTTTTGTATATTTAAATAAATTTTTCATTATCTTTCTGAAATGGGGTTTTGATGGGGTAAAACAGCCCTTTTTATAATAAACTGTATGCCCATTTTGTCATAAAGCGGTTTTTGATGATTTAAAAAATTTAAATTTTTTTAAAGTAAAACCCAAATTTAGGTAAAACTTGTCGAAATGTGGTAATGACTTTCAAAAATCTTTTTTAAAAGTTAAAAAAGAAGTCTATTTTTTCAAAAATTTTGTTTTCATTTTAAAAACAAAAAAATCTTATTTTTCTAAAAAATTGTGTTTTTTTGATCAAATTTTTGTTCTGTCTTGAGAAAACGCTGTCCCGAATTTGCTTTAAAATGGGCCCGTTGTCTTTTTTTCTTTTATCTTTTCACGCTCCGCGAAAGGGGTTGGTCACCCTTTCCAAATTTTTGGGCAACATTTCATTTGGGAAAGGGTAACACGAAATTTTTCTGACATAAAAAAGAACCCCGGGATTTAGACATGTTTAACATAAAAATTGGCAAGTAAACATCACTGTAAAATTTCATAATGATACTTTTTTTAACAAGTAAAACCCCCACATTTGAAAAGGAAAAATGAACTTAGCCTTTAAAATGATAAATGTTTGGGTCAAATTAAAAACAAAACCCTTTGACAAAATAAAATAAAAACCTTTGAAAAAAAGGGAATAGTTTTTTAAAACAATCATTCCCCAACTTTTCCCGACAAAAATGATATATTTTTGACATAATAAACGAATCTAAAACAATTTAAAAATTTTGGAAAATTTAAAAAACCATTTCCAAAACCCAAATTTTTTGTACCCCTTTTTTCAAAAAATAAAAAAAATTTTAAAATGAAGATTATATATACTTTGTACTCATAAAAGTTATGAATTTAAAAAAAAGATGTTTAAAATTAAAATTTGATTTACCCTTTGGGAATTTAACCTTTTTACCCCACAATAGGACACAGGTTCCCCACACTCCACTGTTTTTTAATTTCTTAGACTCTAGTTTCAAAATTTTTTTTAAGGGCCCAAACATGTCCAAAAGTTAAAAACAAAAAACCCTTTTATTTAGAAAAAGGGAAGAATTTTACAAATACTGAAAAAAATCCAAAAGGGGAAACCCCAAAACGTGCATAAGAAAACCAAATTTTTCCCCGGGGGCCCCAAAACCCAATTTTTTGAAATTTTTCGGGGCCCTACAGGTCAAATATTTTGAGCTATGCATAAAACAAATTAAAAAATTTTAATCTAAGTCAAGGGCAATAATTTAACAAAACTCCCAAAAAAACCACATGGCAAATTTCCCAGTGAAGTTTCCCCGTGATTTTGTTTCATTAATCCTGAAAAAGTTAAATTTTTTCCCAAACCCCATGCAATAAAAGGAAACAAATAACACAACAAAATGGGTTTTTACTAATTTCCAAGGGCATAATTCTTAAAAAATACTGGATAAATCCACAAGTGAAACCCAAAGGGTGAACAATTTCTAATATGCTGCCCAAACATTCCATTAAAACCCATGATTCTAGTTTAAATCCCTTTTTGGCTACGCAAAACAAAAAATTGAAAATCGCAAATTTTTCACTAAAGTCAAGGGAAAACAATTTTGACAAAACATTTTAAATTTCACAAGAGAAAACCCCAGATCAAAAACCTTAAACTTCCTGAAAAGTTTCATCCCCCTATGTAAAAATACTTTTCCTGCTAAAATTGACACAATTTTAAATTTTGAAAATTTTTATTTCAGTAAAAAAAACAATAATTTCAACAAATAAAAACTAAACCCAACACAAAAATACTCGGGGAAACAACTTCACATGCTGTTTAAACCCTTTCCCCTGCAGATTTCCCAAAAAATACGCCGGTCCGACGGACATGTCCAAATAAATTTTTTTTTAAAGGCCCGGGACGTTTTTTTATTCCGGAAAACGGGCCGACCTGTCCCCGCTTTTATCCAAGTCGATGTACACAAAATGGCAAACATAAAGGGGCCAAAAGTAAAATACGGGCCCGCGGAGCGTGCAGTACGCAGTACTTAAAAAGGATGAAATAATAGATCTGGGGACAAAAAAAAATGAAAAAAGGGAAGCAGGACTGGAAACGTTTGGGGTATGACAGGGAGGGAAAAGAAAAGAAACTGAAAGGACTGTGCCCCATTTTTTCGGGGGAAAAAATAAAACCTAAAAATGTTTAGGAAACAAACACAAGTTTTTTCCCTTTTTGGTTTTTATTAAAATTTTTTTCGGGGGTGACAATTTCGTTTCGGTCCGACAAAATTTTTATGGGGTTTTCCCGACCTAATGTCTGACACTTTTTTTTAACTTTCGGGGAATCCCGTTTCCCGTAAAGTTTTATTTTCCCCGGGGAAAATTTTTTGTGCTAGGTGGGGACACAAGGTTTTAAATTGCAAATTTTTTGTTAAGTTTAAAGGGGAATTTAAATCAAAAAAAAGAATAAAAACCACAAACGAAACACCAGGTGCATAAAATTTACAGCTGTCAACATTTTCTGGTTAAAAATTTTCCCTGACTTTTAAGGTCAAATACTTTTTAAGTTTCATGCGACACAAATTGAAAAATTTTTTATTTTTTTCCTAAGTCCCAAAGCAATAACTCTAAAAAAAACTAATTATATTCCCCACTCAAAAAACCCAGGTTCATAAATTTTGCATGGGTGAGTAATTTAGGAATATTGGGACCCAAAAATTTTTAATCAAGCTGGGGTAACTTAAAAAGTAATAACTGACAAACTTTCAAAAACAAAACAAAAAATCACAAAAAAAATCAAAACAATCACAACAAAATTTAAAAAAATTTAAAATATTCTCATAACGGCTTTTTGGGAAAAATTTCAAACATTTCAATACAATGTTTTTAAAACTGTTTTAAAAAATTGAATATTTTTTTAAATAATTTTTTACTGTGTATCAATCAATTTTAAAAAGGAGTTTCAATGTTTTTGTAATTGATGCCAACCCTTTTGATTGGGCATTGTTTAAACTTGGGTCTATGCAATTAGAGGAGATGTTTTAAATAATCTTGGTTTTGGACATCAAACAGATTGAAGAATAATTCCAATGGATTAAAAACTGCATTTAAAATTTTTCCCCCAAAAAAATTTAAAAAAAAAAACAGATTTAAAAAATAAAATTTTTTAAAAAAAGTTAAAAAAATTCAAGAATAAAGAAATATGTGGAAAGTCAATGCAGAGCCCAAGGCCCTGCCAGTCCTATTTAAAGATCGTCTGCTATTTATCGTTATCGTCTCCACCGTTTTGAATAAAGGTTGAACGGTACTATTTTTGAATACTTTAACTTTTTTCCTTTCAAAGTCTTAAATTTGTAATTTCTTTTGTTTATTTTCCGTTCAAAGTCTTAAATTTGTTATTTCTTTTGTATATTTAATTTTAGTCTTCAAAAATTTCATATGTGTTTTTTCTACTTCAAAATATTTAAGTTATTTTAATTAAGTAATATTATGCAATAACCCAAGTAAGTCCTACAATAGAGCTATATAGCACTGCCAGTTCTAAATATCTCACTGAAATTTTATGCATTTTTTCATTGTATTTTAATTGTTTTTCTTCAAAAAATCTCAATACAATTTTTATATCCTAGATCTAATGCATTCTTTGTACACTTCGTATTTCTTCATTCAACAAGCATAAATAAGTATGCTATAATCAATGAGCATAATTATTGTCTGAACAACAGTGTTGTGAAAAATTCTAACCGACCCCATTTTTCCCTAGAAATAGAAGAACCGAAATTTGTTATTATTCAACAGATGCACAGTTTTTACGTTTTAATTTAGACATGTACTAACATTATAAAACGTGACGTAACCCCTAAAAAACCCACGCGCTTTAATTAAGTACGGAAACAAATAGGCCAATTTTGCTTAACTATCAAGTACGGGTTTTTGTTGTTTTAGAACGAAAAAAAATATCCCAAAACAGGATTTTATCGCTTGATAACATCACTGTTTGTCATTCGGATGCGCATCATTATATCACTCGGGCCACGCCCTCGTGATATAATTCCTCGCATCCGAACTCCAAACAGTGATGTTATTGAGCGATAAAATCACTGTTTGGGATATATTATTTCTTAATCAATTCCAAGAATTTCAAAAAAAAAATGTTAAAGAACACAATTATTGTACAGCAGTAAATATTGATTCACATGCTACAACACAAGTAGATTTACGCTTTCCTACTCTGAGCATTTGCATATGCAGGATCATATTATTATGCAAAAACCTTCAGTACATTCTAGGGGAAAAACTGATGTTCAAGAAAGAATGAAAGCTTTCAAAGCCACATTTTACAAAAGTGTTTAACCAGACACGCAA
>NW_026860922.1:0-51960 GCF_026571515.1 Ruditapes philippinarum
ATTCTGAACTAGTTTGCCTAATTTGAACATGTCAATTGTACTGTAGATTATAATTAATGACAACCATTATAAAAGGAGAACAGCAATTTCCAGTTTGGTTTTGTTTCAACATATTTGTATACATGTATTTTCAGGCATGAGAAATGAAAAGAGGAATAAAATAAGTAAACACATATATTTTTCTTTTGTTACAGTAGATTAAAACACAACAATCAAAAAGTCACTCAATCAATCAAATCTAATTATTAATTTAATATATAAAATATAGAATAAACTTGAATTCTCGAGTAGAAAAATACATGTAGAATAGGTACCCAACATTTCTCTATCAACATAAAATTTTGTCTATAACTAGAGCTATTCCATTCAAAATATCATTTTTCTTCACTAATCTTCTTTTTTTCCAGATTTTGCCTACATTACTGGTACATGTATAAGGGATTTGATGTCTTACTATCATTTATTTATTTAATCGTAATTTTGGTTTGAGATAGAACTTGTCGCCTAATCTTAGTGTCGTTTCTTCCCTTCCATAAAAGTGAGCGTAATATATATTCAATATACCTAATCTGAGTAATAAGAATTCATCTTTTACAATGCCCTCCTACTCTTCTTAAAAATGACGAAAAAAGTTTATAAAAGGATTTTAAGATGAGTTCATAAAATATCATGCACTTTTATTCATAACACAAAATTAGATAACAAACTTTTAATAATGACAGATTGTTTTAAAATACATAAAATTTTGTGTTAAGAGACACTGAACTTTTACAACAAAGTATGTCTGCGTCTAATACCATGATATTAGTCTGAATTTACAGGGGTCCTTTTCATTTGAAGTACATGTGTAATTCATAATAAGTTTCCTTTGATATATTAACGCCACCATTTACCTAGTTTTGATATAAGGTGAATCTAACTTTAAGGTCAAAAAACTCAAAAAAGGTCAAAGACTGGTTCAGTTTATCAGATTTCAAAATATGATTGGACCCTGGATTCAAAGTGTGTATCGGAACTTTAAATCTGTGTCTATTAAATTTTCTGCAAGCCACGTGTCCATAGGTTTAACATACCTTACAAATCGTAGCTTCTCAAACAGCTTCTCAAAACTGGAATTATCGTTGTAAAAGTTTTTTCGTACGGTTTTTGTCATGCAACTGCCACGACAAATCACTTTTCATTTGTACACCGGCTTGGGGAGCGGTTATTGTTTACAGATGTTTCACGAGTTATCTCCCATCAATTAAACGGGCCCATTTTAGCGCATACAACTAATAAACTACACGTTATGTTTCAAGTACAATGTGTCAAAAAGGTGAAAATGCTAATCATACATTTCCATGAATGTTGCATGTTTACGAAAGATAAAGTAAATGTTCTCACAATAAAAAAGTTATTAAATTCTTCAACGGTACAATTCAATAATGCCAAACTAATTATCATATTGCAATAATAGAATTAATGTGAAAAGGAAAATGCACATATAATAACGCCAGATTAATTAAAATCGCCTTTTAAAAATAACAAATATGTAATAAATATCAAAGTAAAAAATGAATTACATGTTTTAATGTAATAAAGCATAATAAGTGAACTGGCGGATATCCCCTTCCATAGAACAAATTGCCAACTAGTTAAATCTGCTTGGCAGAAGCTTTATCAAAAATATAATAATAGTTAAACCTTATTATGGGGGGGGGGGGGCAACTGTCCAGGGAAAACCCCTAGAAATATCAAACAAACAAAGATATTTCATTACAAATAACATAATCAATGTTAAAAAACAACAACAAATAATTCTTAACGTTTGTTTAAATTAATAATATGAGCGCCAATTCATGTTAGCCTCAACCGTACTTAAGTATTTAATTATAAATTATTTAATGGATAAATAATATTTTGCAAAATATTTACCGTTAAGAACCGAAACCGGTAAATTATTAAATTACCCAACATACCCTGGTGTTGACGAGTTGTATTTTTTTATTCATGTTGAAATAAAATCATTTTTACTCAAGCTTTACAATAAATAGGTAATTGTTGAAACAATGTGCTTGCGTAGTGTGTGAGTGTGTCATGAATAATAATATATGTATATGATGCGATTCAGCTGGGCTGCGTTTCATGGAGAGTCCTAAGTCTGAAGTGCAAAAACTTTTTCTCCTAAAGTTGGACATAAGTCCTAGGATTTAGGATTAACTTAGGACTCTCCATGAAACGCAGCCCAGATCCGCGCAAATTTGGTGGTAACGAGGCTTGTATACACCTAGTTAAATCAAACGCCACATCTGACGCAGATGAGAACATTTAAACAGGTAATGACTGGATTATAAGCAATCTCAATAGTGGGATCAAATAAAGAATAAAACACAATGTTGGGACTGAAATGGATGGTTTGAATAGTGGATCTGATTCTGGATCATGTGATCATGTAGATGTAACGAAAGAAAATTCCGTTATTTTGGTCCTGAATAGTGGGATGGTATTATTTCCAAGGTGGTCTGAAAGAGGGATTTTACTTACAGTATAATTATTCATAAGATATCAGTGATACATGACGATATCCTCTTTAAAAGAAATCGATAACATCTGAAAATAAAATGAAGAAAAATACCAAACGAATCCCAATGACACACAAATAAAATCGGTAAATCTACATAAAATTATTTACTCCTGTTAAATGCTATTGATTGGGTGTACGAATGTGGTAACTTTTTATCATACAATAATAAAACTTTGAACAATGTTAAAATATAGGACTATATAATGACGGCACACATCAGAGACAAGATATCATTGAATGTACAAATGTTTGATAAAAGACAAGGTATCAATGTCAGTCGGGATAGTTTAGATAAAGAGATGAATATATCGATGTGTTGACAAGGTGAACAAATATGACACTGAAACAAAGTTTAAGTAGGAGTTATAAATATACTAAATGTACCTTTATATATATCTTCAAAACATAGAATATGAGGCAAATATGTTAGATCGAAGCACAATTTAGTATTCATATCCGAGTAAATGACGCAGAAATGAATGTTTACCTAGTTATCTAAATACACATGTACACATATCTATGGTATCTATAGCTTTACTCATTTAGATTTCAGTTTTCTAAGCTAAACTTTGCTTTTTATTGAAATGAAATATTTGTTATTGCGTATATATTGAATAAATCTAAGGTATAATTGTATTGTATAATATAATTTTGCTCTCCAAAAAAGGGACACATGCATCGTTTGTCTCCTCAATTGGGAATAAATGTGAAATTCTCTAATAATAATTCTGCCTTTAAAGACATAAGTATATGAAAGTGTTCTCTTTTGTTACAAAAATGTTCCATTATATCTATAGTTTTGTTGTTGATTTACGTTACATCAACCCGGTAGATGGCGACTTTTCAGCTTTACTGGTGGAGGAAAAAAACAGGTGACCCTGTGTACATAATTTCAGACACGAACTGGCTCCTGAGTAGAACAACCGACGTTACCCCATAAAATGTTTACAATAACGCGACCCAAAAGTTTCACTTTGTCACATAGGAGGACCAAAGGTGTGCGTAAATATATAATAAAAATACTGTTGACGAATATATTTAGACGTGTGTGAATCATTGAAAAGCAACGCGCTGAAAATATACAGAAGCAAAACAGGTACTGTTCAGTATGATATCAGGTGTTGATGTCATGTTAGAATCGAAATATTATATCCCACTGCTCGTGATATATATTATTTCATTTTAAAGTGTACAGTCGTGATAAAATATTGAAAACGGTCAAGGTAACAATGAGCATCCAGGTATCTAGAGTTGATCACATTATCTCGAGATGTACATAGATAACAGAGATATGTAGCTTCTATATACTTCATAGATATATATTAATCATGGCTAAAAATAGGCATGTTTTATCAATTTAAACTTAATGAATGTAGATTTGATGCTTTTATTGTATACATCATTTGAAAGTTAAGCTGCAAGTTAAAATATTGGTAACTGTCTACGCCTTTCACTTCAAAAACATACCCACTGAGCCAACTTTCGTCATATGCATAGTTATGAAACAAGAATTAATAAGTAGTTCTCTACAAAAATTCATTTATTTAAATGGGAACTGTTTTACTGTAGCTATAGTAGCTATAGTAAAAAAAAAGTGGTCAGAAAATGTATTATTTTACTGATTTTGATATGTGGTTAATAAGTTTAATTTGCTACACGCAAGCGCGTTTGATATCTAAACTGGCCAGGACGCTGCCTATCTATATCAATGATAGTGACATAATAAGGTCTAAAAATGATGGGAAAATGATTAGTTTGGTGTTGCAAAGTTTCATCACGTAAAACGTTAACCTTTTTTAACGAATATAATCTAGAATAGTGATAAAAACATGTATCATAAAATCAAAATAAACACAGCTTTGAAGAAATGATATCACATGATATAACAGTAGCAATAAAGTAGAAACAATAATTGCACACATAAAGATGTAATTTAAATATGTAATTCCGTGCACATAATGTTATGAAACTATATAAAACAGTACTAAGAAATCTGCAATCAACAGATGTGTATCTATTTTAAGGGAGATACTGTGCGAAAAATGTAATATGCACTATAATATATCAAAAAGACCTTCAGCTTTTATTTTCTATTGGAAAAATAATTATATGTTTTCTCAAAATAAGTATTTCGGTAAGTTTAAAATTGAAAAGTGTATTATAATCACTTTAAAGCCGTTTTCAAAACAGCCTTCCAAAAACAATGTTTATGCATAACGCGTCTGCTTTAACGAAATGGGTAGATAAGAGATATCGAACGGTTTTCTTATCATTTCAGCAAGTTTCCACCTTCAGTGTATTGTTTTGACAATAGGAAACGATTTATCAATGACAAATTCTAACTAGAACTGCCACTATCATGGCGTGAATACCCCCGCATACCACTTTGTCAGAATCAACCTCCCTGTCAAATCTGAGGTTACTAAGCCAGTGTATTGCTAAGTTATGTATTCTACATGCTTCAAATGTGTAAATGTCAAAAACAATACACTGCAGACAGGCATTCTTAAGCAATTGAGGGGGAAAGCTTTTTTTGTGTCAAGGTCCCTGTGAGCTTGACCTTTGACCCAGTGACCTCAAAATCAATAAAGGTCACCTTATGGTCATGATCAACATCTATGCCAAATACGAAGACTGTGGGTCAAAGGTTTCTCAAGTTAATGGGTGGACAAACTTTTGACCTGGTGACCTCAAAGTCAATAGGGGTCATCTACTAATCATGACTAACATCCATACCAAATATGAAGACTGTGGGTCAAAGGAATATTAAGTTATTGGGCGGACAAGCTTTTTAAAGTCAAGGTCCCTGTGACCTTGACCTTTGACCTAGTGACCTCAAAGTCAATAGGGGTCATCTACTAATCATGACTAACCTCAATGTTAAATATGAAGACTATGGGTCAAAGCAATCTTAAGTTATTGGGCGGACAAGCTTTTTAAAGTCAAAGCCCCTGTGACCTTGACCTTTGACCTGGTGACCTCAAAATCAATAGGGGTCATCTACTAATCATGACTAACCTCCATGCCAATATGAAGACTGTATGTCAAAGGCATCTTAAGTTAAACTTTTTTTGTGTTATGTTTTTAATTAACAACATTAATGCATCATAATAATCATTTTTCTTTTTTAAGAATCGTTGTATAGGTAATAATAATGTACCGTTGTTAGGACCCTATTCTTGCAAAAAAAGCAACAATTCATAAAAATCTGGTGTTATTTTTTATTTTCTCAATATGAGCGCACGTTTGTTCCACCTTTAAACTTACTTTGAATAATTTGTAAGCACCTATAACATTATTGGAACGCGCAAATCCTTTTTTGATCGGATGCGTCGCATTCCATATACTAGTAACATATTTTTTACTCTAAATGATTGTGTATTATACGGCATATCATTCAGCTTTAAGAAAAATGAAATACCGGATAAATACCTAGGAGTTAACTGAGTGAGAGATAACCTATAAAATTTACGATATGATCCAACGGTGGGGGCCTAACATCCGGTAGTTCATGCAAACAGCGAAAGTTCTTTAATGCATTTATAGCTTGGTTACAAATACAGAATCCCTAAAGAAAGCCCATGACGCCATGACACCTTTATTGCTTCCAAAACATCTTCCACGAAATATGATCAACAAGATTATCAAGGAAAGGCGGCGTTCAACGAACGCAGCCCCCACCCGAGCCAGTGGCAAGGAGCCCAGGAGGACCCCAAACAAAAACAGGGAATGGCATAAGGCAGAGTACGGGTTTGTTTTCAGTTTCGAAAACAGGGAGAAGTGAGAGCGGGCCAAGTAATGAAATATGGGGGATAGGGAAGACTTTCAAAGCCGCAGCCATCGCAACTTGGGGTGTGTGAGCTGGCGCATTGTCGTGCAGGAGCAGAACGCCTTGAGTCAGTTTGCCCCTCATATTATGCGCGATTTCTTGACGCAGATGTCTCAATTCGTCTGCATAGTACGTACCGTTTATGGCACGACCTTGCTCAATATAGTCAATCATGATTTTAACCGGACTGTCCCAAAAATTGAAGCCATCATCTTCCTTCTGATGGCACCCTCTTATATTACTTCGAATGCGGTGAGCCAGGGTGCTTCCACTGCATGCTCTGTTTTTTGCCTCCTGGATCGTAGTGATGGACACATGATCCGGTAGATCAAATCAGGTTCATCGTCAGCAAGACAAAAGATATCTTAAAATGTCAAAAAATAGATAAAAACAGAATCCCTAAAGAAAGCCCAACACGGCAAAATTGAAAATGTTGCAGGCTCGGTTTGATTGAGCCTGTTCATGGACGGTACTGGAAAGTGCAAGTTACTGTCCACGCCCCCTAGCACCGGCTTAAGCAGAATTCAACATTTATACATGAAATGGTAAAATTTTGAATTAAGTAAACATCGGCAGATGTGTTCATACGACGGTTATCATGGAACCTTCAATGTGACACTTCCGTGCCATTCCATGAAAAGCGGCGTATGGTCCCCAAGTAATAAAAAGCGTGTGCCCTAAACGAGAAAACAATGGGCGGAACTAAATAAAATGGAATTTTGAAAGGGGATCAGAGGTTATGAAGCCTGCGTTTCACAGATAAGACGTCAAAAGACAAATTTAAAAAGCAGGCAACATATCCTAAGGGTGATTCAACATTATTCAAGTAGGAATATTGGAACCACCCAACTAGAAAATGCCGAAAAATTGAATCTAAAAATACCACAAGCACAACAATAATGTCGTGCTGAACGATCTTCAAGGATCGAAAAATATAACATCATTGATTAAATGTACGGGGAGACTTTTTACAGCCGCCACACGGCACAAATAACACAGATGTGATCATAAAATAGATAAAAACAGAATCCCTAAAGAAAGCCCAACACGGCAAAATTGAAAATGTTGCAGGCTCGGTTTGATTGAGCCTGTTCATGGACGGTACTGGAAAGTGCAAGTTACCGTCCACGCCCCCTAGCACCGGCTTAAGCAGAATTCAACATATATACATGAAATGGTAAAATTTTGAATTAAGTAAACATCGGCAGATGTGTTCATACGGCGGTTATCATGGAACCTTCAATGTGACACTTCCGTGCCATTCCATGAAAAGCGGCGTATGGTCCCCAAGTAATAAAAAGCGTGTGCCCTAAACGAGAAAACAATGGTCCGCTTCTGGTCGTCAGTCAACTTGCTCGGTGCCTTCTGGATGTCCTACTTGGGTGTGTCCGGGGGTAGCGTCTTATGAAATTCTGGAAACAAAGTGATCCCTCGGAAGCATTAATCACAACAAAATAACATAAGAATTGCAGACTCGGTTTGATTGAGTCTGTACATGAGGGATAATGAATAAGTGCAACATCCCTCACGGCCCCTAGCACCGGCTTGAGTGGTACTAAATTCTCAACACTTTATAGTGCTGGCATCAATGATCCCGAAGGACCAGAAAATATAACAACACTGAAGTGAAGTACGGGGCAACTTTTTACGGCTGCCACACGGCACTTGACACCTGCTGTTGTGAAGTACAAAATTCTGGAAACAAAGTGATCCCTCGGAAGCATTAATCACAACAAAATAACATAAGAATTGCAGACTCGGTTTGATTGAGTCTGTACATGAGGGATAATGAATAAGTGCAACATCCCTCACGCCCCCTAGAACGTTGCCTTTGCCTTGTTGATCTTTATTCTTGTTATTTTTTTTGCGGAAACATTTGGCATGAAATTGACATCAGTCAGAATTGCCTAAACTGAACCAAAGCTTGTATCCACTTCCCTAGCAATGCCTCTCGGGTCTCGCCTTCTGTCGCACATGACCAGATAGTGCACAGCTTCGGCAGTTTCATCGTTGTTATCCCCCGCCGATGGAATCGGGAGGGGGATATAGTTTTGGCGTTGTCCGTCCGTCCGTCCGAATTTCGTTTCCGGAGTAGTTCTCTGCAACTACTGGCTGGAATTCAACGAAACTTTATGGGAATCATCAATATCAAGAGGAGATGCGCATATCGTCGGCTTGTTCCGGTCCGACCCTTTAACTCAGAGTTATGGCCCTTGATTAGTTATGTAGTATGCATATAGAGTAAAAATCGTTTCCGGAGTAGTTCTCTGCAACTACTGGCTGGAATTCAACGAAACTTTATGGGAACCTTCAATACCAAGAGGAGATGCGCATATCGTCGGCTTGTTCCGGTCAGACACTTTAACTCAGAGTTATGGCCCTTGATTAGTTATGTAGTATGCATATAGAGTAAAAATCGTTTCCGCACTACTTCTCTGCAACTATTGGCTGGAATTCAACGAAACTTTATGGGAATCATCAATACCAAGAGGATATGCGCATATTATCGGCTTGTTCCGGTCAGACACTTTAACTCAGAGTTATGGCCCTTGATTAGTTATGCAATATGCATATGGAGTAAAAATCGTTTCCGCGCTACTTCTCTGCAACTACTGGCTAGAATTCAACGAAACTTTTTGGGAACCTTCAATACCAAGAGGAGATGCACATATCGTCGGCTTGTTCCGGTCAGACACTTTAACTCAGAGTTATGGCCCTTGATTAGTTATGCAATATGCATATGGAGTAAAAATCGTTTCCGGAGTAGTTCTCTGCAACTACTGGCTGGAATTCAACGAAACTTTATGGGAATCACCAATATCAAGAGGAGATGCGCATATCGTCGGCTTGTTCCGGTCGGACACTTTAACTCAGAGTTATGGCCCTTGATTAGTTATGCAGTATGCATATGGAGTAAAAATCGTTTCCGCGCTACGTCTCTGCAACTACTGGCTGGAATTCAACGAAACTTTATGGGAACCTTCAATACCAAGAGGAGATGCGCATATCGTCGGCTTGTTCCGGTCAGACACTTTAACTCAGAGTTATGGCCCTTGATTAGTTATGCAGTATCCATATAGAAAAATATTGGTTTCCTCGCTACTTCTCTGCTACTACTGGCTGGAATTCAATGAAACTTTATGGGATACTAAGAGATGTGCATATAGTCGCCTTGTTCAGGTCAGATACTTATAACTCAGATTAATGGCCCTTGATTAGTTATGTAGTATACATCTCATTGGCATTTCCAGATTTTACTATTTAACACAAAGTTATGGCTCTGTTATTGCCCTGAATATTTATCAAGTTCAAAGAATATTACTGTTTATGCCATAATTAATATATAAATAAAGCCTTATGTCTTCAGTTGTTGTGTTAATAATAACCAGTACTCGGCGGGGGATATAAATTCAACGAATTTGCTTGTTGGCCTCTTTTGGCCGCCCAGGCCACTCATCATCTCTAATGCTCTCCTTGCCCCTCTTTAATTCAGCAGTCCATTTTTTCACAGTGCTATAGGAAGGGGACTCTTTCCCAAGTGTATCCATGAAGTCTTCATTGGTTTATTTGGGGGACATCCCTTTCTTACAGAGGTACTTAATGACGGCTGATTTCAACTTCCCCATTTGGTCTAAATGACACTCCTCTCTACTGATCAAAGTGTATTTTATATTTCATTTGGCGGGGATTCATTTTATTTACACTGTCTCGTTTATAGGAACATGGTGGGGCTAAGAGCGAGGTTTTGTGCACCATTAACCGGTTTAAATTCCCCAGCAGTCATTATTATGCTGCTGACCATTCCAAGGCGGCGCCCCTCTGTGTTCCTCAGATGTATGTCTATGTTGTTTCATACTGTTTTGATGACTGTTTGATGTCTTTGATTACCCCCTCCGCCCGGTCTCCTGTCCCCTTCCCCTTTGTGGGCCTATTATTCAATCATTTATTTGTTTTCTTTGAATTCCTAATCAGTAACAAATTATTTATCATTTAGTGATTAACCTGTCCATGCTCTGTATTTGCCCTGTCCTGTTTTTGTTGAACGCCGTCTTTCCTTGTTGATCTTGTTTATCATATTTTATGTTACTTAATCTGGCTAAAACCGCGTGTAACTCGATCAGTAACCTTTAGTTAGATATTGGTATCGACGTATTGTGCCTATGTCAGAGTCGTGGCTAGAAGTATATCATTAAATGATAAATAATTTGTAACTGATTAGGAATTCAAAGAAAAGAATAATAGGCCCAAAAAGGGACAGGAGACCGGAGGAAGGGGGGGGGGTTAATCAAATAAATAAAAACTAGGGGCAAAAGGGAAGATACTTACCGTAGACGAGAAAACAACAAGGGACACAAGTGTCACCATAACAGTATGAAACAACATAGACATACAACTGAGGAACACAGAGGGGCGCCGCCTTGGAACGGACAGGATCATAAATACTGCTGGGGAGTTTAAACCGGTTAACGGTGCACCAAACCTCGCTCTTAGCCCCACCATGTTCCTATAAACGAGACAGTGTAAACTAGAAATGTGTCATCATGCCACGGATGCCCCCGCATGCAGCCAAAATTTCAGATGTTATAATATTTAGTTCCAAATTTGTTTGCACAAATTATTTTTTTCATTTTAAGTTCAAAGCCCTTAAAACTTTTCAATGTTAACACAAATCATTTCCATACAATGTTCAAGGCACTGAAATTATTCAGTCTTAACCTTTTGAAAATAGCATATTTCATATTTGTAGCCAAAATAATGGCTACATACATTTCCACAAAAGTATGAGTGCTGAAACTGAAAGTTCAAAATTTTTCCAACATTCAAGAAAGATAAGTTTGTCCAAAATCATTGAACCACGACCAAATTCAAACTTAAACTGCTTATTCCTAAGATGTATCTATATTATTTTCAAAGTGAAAGGGACATAACTCTGCCAAAAAATCATCGAACCATGACCAAATTCCAACTTGACCTGCCCATTCCTTTGACATATCCATATGTCAAATTTGAGTTGAATATGTAACACTGTTGGGTAGATAATGAAAAGAAACTGTAAATTTCATATTATTTTCAAAGTGAAAGGGGCTTTACTCTGCCAAAAATCATTGAACCATGACCAAATTCGAACTTGGCCTGGGCATTCCAAAAACATATCCATATGTCAAATTTGAGTTGAATGTGTTTTACCGGTGGGGAGATGATAAACAGAAACTGAAAATTTCATATTATTTTCAAAGTGAAAGGTGCATAACTTTGCCAAAAATCATTGAACCATGACCAAATTTGAACTTGACCTGCGCATTCCTTTGACATATCCATATGTCAAGTTTGAGTTGAATGTGTTGTACCGTTGGGGAGATAATGAACGGAAACTGAAAATTTCATATTATTTTCAAAGTAAAAGGGGCATAACTCTGCCGAAAATCATCAACCCATAACCAAATTCGAACTTGACCTGCGCATTCCTTTGACATATCCATATGTCAAGTTTGAATTGAATGTGTTGTACCGTTGGTGAGATAATGAACGGAAACTGAAAATTTCATATTATTTTCAAAGTAAAAGGGGCATAACTCTGCCAAAAATCATCGAACCATGACCAAATTCGAACCTGACCTGTATTTTAACATGACATATCCATATGTCAAATTTGAGTTGAATGTGTTGTATCGTTGGGGAGATAATGAACGGAAACTGAAAATTTCATATTATTTTCAAAGTAAAAGGGGCATAACTCTGCCAAAAATCATCGAACCATGACCAAATTCGAACTTGACCTGTATTTTATCATGACATATAATAATAATAATTTTATTCGGTAAAAGTGTACATGACATGGCAATGACATAATGATGCATAATGATACAATACATATAACAATAATCAAAATATTAAAGAGACTAGAAATATCACATGACATAAGTGTCAAGTCAAGTTTGAGTTGAATGTGTTGTACCGTTGGGGAGATAATGAACGGAAACTGAAAATTTCATATTAATTTCAAAGTGAAAGGGGCATAACTCTGCCAAAAATCATCAAACCATGACCAAATTCGAACTTGACCTGTATTTTCTAATGACATTGTCACAATAGGGACTACGATGGGATACCAGGCCGACCACAATTGCTATCTAAAACAACCGACAACTCAGAACAGAACATATATACAAATTTATTTACAAGAAACGAATATTTATAAATGAAAATGATTATATATGAAAAATCACTGCGCAAACAAACACTATCAACGTATCTCAGTCTATTTCTCCGTAAAGTTTCTGTCATGATGTTTCAATAAAGTGGTGGTGTTGTTGAACAAAATTCGTCACAATGGCGGGCATCTTGTATAAAATCTTATCAAGCGTAACTGTACTTCCTACAGTGTTGGCACAGTTGATAGGATCCTGAACAAGGGCATGCGTCACCCTTTAGCCATGGACATACGTGTGGAGGGCCCGTGTCATCTTCGGGTGTGTCCTCAAATAAGAAGCTACAAAGTATAAAACATGGTAAGTTCCATGATAATCAAACATAAGGGTATAATAAAGTCCCTTGGAAAAGACTCGACCTTTGTCGGTTTCCAATGAAATAACGTTCTTCTAAACAAAATGTCCACTAACGTACACCATACATTCCGTGGAACAAAAATTCAATCACATCCGCATAATACTGCGTTGCAAATATATTCAAATATACGCCACATAATAAACACCAATAAATAAACGTCTTCCAAAATCATGCCACTGAAGATCCTTCTCTAGAGATACGTTAGTTTTGATACGTTGTATTTACTTATAACAAAAACTGATGATAAATGAAATGAAGTAAGATGATAACGTAAATTAAATTGATTGAAACAAATCATTACGATACTGCAGCATTTTACATAAAGTTACACAAATACGGTAGAACCATAATAAATTATTTATGAATAGATATATATATATCTATAAAATATTCACGGCTCCTATTGAATTACAATATAATTAAAACTTCAATTAACATACATCAATTAACATGTCTCGGTATAAATTTGCAATAGCGAAACACTAGAATAAAAAGAGCTTTTAAAATTTAATCTGCAAAAATTTAGAAAATTTAGAAAACAATAAATTACTACCAAATAACTAAACCTGAATCAAATAAACTATAATTCTAATAGAAAATAGTATTTTACGAAAAAGCAAAAATTTATGAAACAAAATCACTAGAAAATTAAATTAACCTTGTACAAGCTGTAATTTTATGACAAATATAATTTGTCTGTCACCGTCATAGTGACCTGTATAACGTCCAGTGCATTGCAATATATCACTTAAAATTTAGTCATTATATAGCAAACTACTGAGTACTGAGCGGGAAAACAGATCGTGCAAAACATGAAAAATCAATTTGCACGAAATAAAGCTGGGACGGCGGGAAAAATAGTTATGTAAATTAAAGGCCCGTCCTTCAAATACAGACATAATACATATATCTGGTTCATAAAACAAAAATGTATCTTTCTTATTACTGTAAGGATTTTTGTGAAATAAACGGCAAGATGTTTAAATTGAGACATGGAAATTTATGCACACCATAAAAATACTCTAAATAATAATTTCACCCGAAAACTCTAAATTGAACAAAAGATGATGCAATCTCACATCAATGAATATAGAGTAAAAATGAGGTTCGGCGTGAAAATATAATGCAAGATTTTACAAACGTACTTTCACTTTGTGACAGACATATCCATATGTCAAATTTGAGTTGAATGTGTGCAACCGTTACTAAGATAATGAACGGAAACTGATGATGACGGAATGACAGAATGACGGAAGGACGGAACAGGGTAACACTATATGCCCCGGCCATTACATGGCGGGGGCATAATAAAATGAATCCCCGCCAAGTGAAATTTTAACAGTTGTCATGGTTACAAAAGGTTAAATAAGAAAAACACTAAAATGATCATGTAGAAACATATAAAAGTAAACCCAATGACCATAACAAAAGTACTCAATGTCCTAAAGGAAGACAGAGCAACAAGAAAATCACCTAGAAGGGCCCGACGAAGCAAGGCAGAAGACGAACATTAAGACAATTCAGTCCCAAAGGGCTTTACGAACTATCCATCATAGAGTCTCCCACTTGGTCCGTCAGATGCAATCAAAAGAGGAAAGCGTAGTGTCCAACTGTAAAAGGGTTGAACACTAAACATGCAGTATGTCTTAAAATAGTAGGGTCATAACCTCTTTTAATAAAACGTTTAATGATTTTAGTAAAAACAGCAGAAAAATTACCATGACCCAAAATCTTACGAAGTTTGTAAATAACATCGCCATAAAAACCAGGCTGGCTAATCCCTTGTCGCAGAAGAGTTTTTAAATCGCTATTGAATTTAGAAATTAAATCAAAGTTACGATTGTAAAATTTAGTAAAATATTTCCGTAATTTATGATAGCGGTAGCCCTGTTTTAGAAGCTTGCTGGTAATAAAAATATTCCGCTCGTTGAAATCCTTTACGTTGCTACAAGCTCTAGCGAATCTGAATAACTGAGAAACATAAACCCCGTAAGATGTTGCATGGGGTACGTCTCTATCTGTATGTGGATAATTAACCATACAAAAGTCAAAGTCACCCCCCCCCCCATCATAGACCCTCGCGTGAATAGAATTGTTGTTGATAGTAATATGAAGATCCAAAAATGATGTACCCAAATTTCAAGAGTTCGTTTTATTAAGTTGCAGTCCATGCGGACAAATGTCAGACACCATTTGATCAAAATAAGGATCATCTAAATAAAAAATATTATCAAGGTATCCGGAAGCATCAGTATACAAGGTGTGTTCTAATTACACATGCGTATTATTGATATAGTTCTTCGCAAAAAAAACGTTTTTCCTTAACCCGAATGGACTTGTTTATAGAACCACCCATATAACAAAAATACTCCTCATAACGATTATGTATTTTTTATGCTTCCGAGGGATCACTTTGTTTCCAGATTTTTGTAGTACGAAAACATTGTTTGATTTGAACAATATATGTAATAGAAAGAGCATCGAAACACGAGGCTATCTGATTTCTACGAGGAGGCGTGGCCCCCGAGTATTAAGTATGATCCACCTAATGCATTACCTCCACTTTGAAGAGTATTCAAATAGGCTAGAACTACTGTCAACTGCATTGTAACTGAGCGGGTTCAAGCCCCAGAAGAGGCAACTTTTTTTTTCTTTCTGTTTTTTTTTTTCTTTGAACATTATTTGTGTCTCTCAGATCACTCTTGAGAAGAAAAAAGTGTTTCATGTTAATTTTAAAATTATTATCGGTATTTATTGGCTAAATTGTGCCAAATTTATTATCAAATATGGAACCTGATATTTTCAAAGTCTAATAAAATAAAAACAAGACGGTAAAAGTATTTTATATTTGACAAGCGCAACTAATAAACTTTAAGAAAATTTATGCAAACTTTGAAAACAGCCCCTGATTTGAGTAAATTTTAAGGATATTTTGAATAAGGTCCTCCAAGTTGAAAAATGATCAAACAACTACTTAAAATGGGTGGGGTAGGGTAACATTTATATACATATTTCAAACATTTTGAGTAGGAACAATAATTTTGCTGGGTCATTTGTTAGCTGAATGCTATTATTTGTTTCTTAAAAATGTTTTACAGGAAAACATGTTTTCATAATGATTATAAAATAGAATATTTCGATTAACGGAGTTGCTTATTTCTGAAAAAGAGCCCTTCTAATAGCCAGTTTTTATTTAAGAAAAATCTCCATAACTCGTAAACCAAACGGTAAACTTTGTTTAAATTTTGCATTCTTGTGTCTTTTAAGGTATATAACTGACATATGACGTTGTCAATTTTATAGTTCCTTATAGTGCCCATTAGGGGGCTCATACCTTATTAAATCAGTTAGCCGAGTGTTTTGATGTTCTTTCTCTTTTGTATCATAGTCAATCATAAAAAAAATGTTCCCTGTTGTCCCAATGTGAAACCCCAGGAAAAAGTAACCAATGACAAGCATCTGAATATAATATTTCTATCCCTTTCCCTGCCGTCACAATAATTAAACCCCAGCAAAAATGAGCCAATCAATAGGCATGCTCTGGAGTGCGGGTAACTAATACCTGCACTCCAGTTAACGCACTGTGCATGTTTATGTATACGATTTATCTCTGACACATTTTCAACGGAAAGGAGCCCAAACTTTGATACAAGTACAATTTATCTCGTACACTAGATATTATTATAAAGGGTGACTTCAAAATTAATGTCAGTTAAATCGGTGAAGGTTTTCTGTACCAATAGACATATTAAATGACTTTGAAGTGTCACTTTTATAAGTAATATAGAATAAATTTACAAACAATAAAACAACACACTATTCGTTTAAGTCATGGTTCGTTGGAATCGTATTTTTAACCAAATGTAATCATATATTTATCTATAATGAGGTGTGCATGCAAATGTATGTTTTCACATACACTATCGATTGCATTATCCATTACTATTGTTTACGTTATGGGAGACAATTGTTTCTTTTTATTTTAATTTACGTACATTCTCATGGGTATGATAACTTAATTTCCAAGTATTTCAAAATTATGTGGATGATTTTGTTAACTATGAATCAGCCCCTGCAATATTAAATTTTTATGCCATCGCAGAATCTGCGATGCCGTGGCATATAGCGATTCACCTATGTGTGTTTGCGTGCGTGTGTGTGTCTGTGTTCTATAGATTATATAGTGATCTTCTTGTGAAAAACCACTAGTCCAATTTCAACCAAAGTTGGCAGGATTGATCCTTGGGTAAAAGGCTAAAGAATTTCATTCCATGCAGAAATCTGGTTGCCATGGCAACCAAAAGGAATTATAAGAAAAAAATTTAAAAATCTTCTTGTAAAGACCCAAAAGGCTTAGAGCTAAGATATTTTGCATAAGGCATTGACTGGTAGACATCTACCAAGATTGTTCAAATTATAGCCCTGGGGTCAAAATCGGCCCCGCCCCGGGGATCATTGATTTTCACTATAAGTACATATAGTAAAAACTTAAAATACCTTCTTGAAAAGACCAAAAAGGCCTAGAGCTTAGATATTTTGCATAGGGCATTGTCTGGTAGACCCTTATCAAGATTGTTCAAATTATAGCCCTGGGGTCAAAATCGACCCCACCCCCGGGGTCATTGATTTTCACTTTATGTACATATAGTAAAAACTTAAAATACCTTCTTGTAAAGACCAAAAAGGCCTAGAGCTTAGATATTTTGCAGAAGGCATTGTCTGGCAGACCCTTATCAAGATTGCTCAAATTATAGCCATGGGGTCAAAATCGGCCCCACCCCGGGGGTCATTGATTTTCACTTTATGTACATATAGTAAAAACTTAAAATACCTTCTTGTTAAGACTCAAAAGGCCTAGAGCTTAGATATTGTGCATAAGGCATTGTCAGGTAGACCGCTACCCAGATTGTTCAAATTATAGCCATGAGGTCAAAATTGGCCCCGCCCGGGGTCATTGGTTTTCCTTACATGTATATAGTAAAAAATTAAAAAATCATCTTATCTTAATTTACAAAGGCTAGAGTTGAGATATTTTGCATGAAACATTGTGTAGTGAACCTCTAGCAAAATTGTACAAATTAAAGTCCTGGGGTCAAAATTGGCCGCACCCCCAGGGGTCATTGCTTTCACTATGTACATATAGTAAAAAAAATTAAAAAAAACTTCCTGTCTGAAGGTACAAGGCTTAGAGCTTTGATATTTGGTATATAATATCATCTATGGGTCATGTACTAAAGTTGTTTTAATTATGCCCCTAGTGTTAAAATTGCCTTACCCCAGAGGCGATAGTTTTCCTTATATGTATAAAGTAAAAACTTGAAAAATCTTCTTCTCAATTGACAAAGGCTAGAGGTTAAATATATGGCATGAGACTTTGCGAAGTGAACCTCTACCAAGATTGTTCAAATTATAGCCCTGGGGTCAAAATTGGTTCCGCCCCGGGGTCATTGATTTTCATTATGTACATATAGTAAAAAACAATATTTTTGTCTGAAGGTACAAGGCATAGAGCTTTGATGTTTGCTATATAATATCATCTTTAGGTCCCCTACCAAAGATGTTCAAATTTTTCCCCTGTTGTCAAAATTGGCCCTGCCGGGGGCAGTGATTTTCATTATGTACACATAGTAAAAACAGAAAATAAAACAAATGTTTTCTTAATGGGAGAAAGCTACAGCTTAAATATTTGACTTGAAATGTTGTTTAGTGGACCTGTATCAAGATTGTTTTGAATTAAACCCTTGGGTCAAAAAATTGCCTTGCCCAAGGGGAGAGTGACCTACTTTCTTGTCCTTTGATGTACAGCAATGAAATTTTGACCATTTGCATAGTTTTAGTTGTAAAATTGAACTTTGATATCAGGTGACCTAGATTTTGATGATGTGACTTTTCTTGTCTTTTGATGTACAGCTATGAAATTTGAACCATGTGCACACATTAAGATGTAAAGTGAACTTTGATATCAGCTGACCTAGATTTTGACAAAGTATCTTGCTGTGTTGTCCTTTAAAGTGACATTATGCCCATCTAAGGGTATATAGTATGTAAAAGGGTGAGAGTCAAAATAAGTTTACATTTTGACATGGTTTCTTTCAATATTATAATTCACTTTGCATAAACCATTGATAACCCATATGGCCAAGGAAAAAATATCCATCGAAAGGTACCTGTAACGTTCAATTTATTAAAAGAGTGGGGCAGTCTTTTATATTATAAGAGAAATTTATATTTCATCCTAAACATTTTCCAATATCACTGTTGGTCAATCACCATTATAACAGACAATCGTATGAAATATATAATCAATTCAGCTCAACTTGAAAATGAAAAAAATGAGCATAATGTCACTTTAATGTAGTCATGAAATTTAGGCTGTGTGAAATATGACCTTTACCATCAAATTCATTAGACACAAGTGCATTGACTCTGATCTTTTATTGGATTAACAATAGATTTAACCACTAATCTGATAATAAGAATTAGTATATAGATGGGTCAGGGATCTATGCATTATGACAATCTTCAGTTGTATAGAAACAACAAAAATATGTTCCTACACTACTATTTAGTGTTATATTAATGCGGTGGCATAGCATTTTTCTCAAATGCAATCTTGTTTTGTGTTTCAACAAATCATTTGTACAAAACCACGTACATTTGAATGTATAAAAACAGATAATTGTAATAGTGTTTGTTTATTAAGATAGGTTTCATCCTTAAAATGATAAATAAGTATTTAGTCACAAGAGTCGTGATTACATGTAGATATATTGAACAAATAGTATATCGAGTATTGAACCACAACTGATATAATGTACGTTTGGTTCCAGTGAAAGTAAAGGTCGTTATTTTTACCATAATTATTATGTACCAATTAAAAAATCTACTTGCAAGCAGAATTACAACAATATTATCAACAGCTAAAGATTTATCATATATTACGTATGAGCTAGTCAGGTTTTGTGTCCACAATGAAGAACAGGCACGCGTCCCTGTTGAATGATATATCCAATGATAAACAAACGGCTTGTCATATGATAGAAACTATAGATAACAATACGTATAACACCCGTCAAATTAAAGACAATTGTTATTTTTGAAAAGAAAGAGGGAATTACTTCAAAGGAGATAATGACAAAGCGATAAATGTAAGTTGTTATATCAGCATATATGATTCTTAATACTTACATATTTATTTATGGTATTACAAACCTTCGATTATTGACCAATTAATTTTTATATATTTATATTTAGAATTCATTTTACATTAAATTTTATAATATACTAAATAAAAAAGAAACTTCCAATTTCAATACATATTTTTACTGAAAATATTAATTTTCATTCCAAATGTTCGGGTGAACAATTTGTGTCAAATGCAACCACTCAACTCAATTGTACGCATCTTACACACACGCTCAAACACAAACAAACAAACAACTGAATCATTATATGCCATTGCATGGCAGTTCCTGTGGTGGCATAAAAAAGTTCATTAGAGCCGCACTTAGCATTAGATAACATCGCTTTCTGAACTGGTGGCTGTTGAGATCATTAGGATGGTTAAGTGCCGTAAAAATGGTATTGCACGGCCATACATATATTTTGACGTTATATTTGTTATATTATTAGTTATAAAGATTGTTGACAGGTTATATGGCCCTTTATAAACGGCTATTTGTAAAATTAATATAACTAAAGTATATAATAATAAAAAAAACAATATTTGTAAAGTATATCAGTTTAAAATGTGGGCCGAAAAGGGTCGGCCGAAACCAGACTATTTATGGTATAACAAACCTTCGAACCAGAATATTAGTCACTTTATATTTTGTGAAGATAGTGCAAGATACAGATATAGAAAGGTGCCCTTATTCCAGAAGCTTCTCCTTGTTCTTTAGCATGGCAAGTGCTTAAACACTCATACACGGTACCTCGATTTAAAGTCTCATCCAAAACACTGATTAGAATTTTAGTTGGCCAGCCCGGAATCGAACCCACAATGTCGAAATTAAAAGTCTTACGCTCTAACCGATTGAGCCATGCGGGCTTATGTTGTAACCGTGTTTTGTTCTCAAATATGGGTTGTTATGAGATGTAACGGCTGTTTTGATTGGCTAAAAGAAATGTTCAAAAACTTAAATAAAATATGTACGAATTTCGTACATATTTTATTTAAGTTTTTGTACATTTTCGGAAAAACTAAAATAAAATGTGTTTTGAAAACTGAAATAAAAATGTATGAAAAACTAAAATAAAATATGTTTGCAAATTTAAACTTAAATAAAATATGTACGAAAAATAAATACGTATGAAAAACAAAACAAAAAAGATATGAAAACAATGCAAATGTCACTTTTATGCCTCCGTAGTTATCTCGTGAAAACTGCAATTTTTATTCATATGCCTACTTAATAACTGTAATTTTTTTTAGATCAGCTCTCCGGAAGGCAAATTTAATAAATAAAGAATAGCTTACAGGACATTTCAAATATCTTTAGAGTATCAAAAACATATAAAGCGGAGAAATGGGAATCAATGAGCGTGTTTTTGAACCTGCTTATTTCAAAATAAAGATAATCATTGCTTTATTTTTCTGTTGTTTTTATGTAGCTGACTTAATGTCAATCGAATGTACATCATTTTAGTAATAAGTGAAAAGTATTTTGTTTCAATACCCTTATATTTGCCATATCAAAAAAATACCCATCTTTATAGAATGGTCATTGTCAGTCTTTTTTAAACTGGAAAATCTTCTATGAATTGTAAAAAATAAGGTGTGTTAGACTAAAGATAAAATTACCTGCCCTTGAACTGACAAGAAAAGTAATGGCAGATTACTCAAAAACGACACCTTTTGTGTCTGTATTTTTTTTATAAAATCATAATACTTATTTTTAGATATTGTTAAAAATGTTTTGAAAAGTCTGTTTTGGGAGGGAGGGGCAGATCATTGTTTTTCATTATATGTGTGTAGTAAAAACTTAACATCATGAAACATCTTCTTATGGGTGTCTTCCAAGTTTGTTCAAATAAAAGCCCTGGGGTTTAAATTGGCCCTGCTCTGGGGGCCTATATACAGGTGAGCGTCCTCAGGGCCATCATGGCCCTCTTGTTAAAAAAGTACACATTTAATATATGCCTGTATGGATATTTATTCATCAAATTTAAAACAAAAGAAAATAAGCAATATGTTAACAGGACAAAAGCCTAACAGAGAAGGTTAACATAGTAAAAATAACAATAACGTCGTGCATTAAATAGTTTGTAACTCGTTCTCTTCTACGGCAATCCCAGCAAGATTATAATTGATATTCATTATACAATTGGATGCTTTAAAGTGAAACTTGTTGCCAGAAAAAATACTGGCCTTCGTGTTATATTAAATTTGTTTTCACACATTTCCTATATGAAGTTCCAGTTGAATGTCTTTGATAGTGAAAAACGGACACTATGATTAACTAAAATAGATAGGTTAAACATGCTATATAATTGTATTTAATGTCTTTAAAATAACAAGGGGTATCGACAGTACTTATTATTAGGCCACATACTTCTTTCTAACATAACGGTATACCTTATAAGATTTTCATCAAAAGCGTGAAATTCAGAACAGGCTCAATCAAACCGAGCCTGCAACATTTTCAATTATGTTGTGTTGGGCTTTTTTCAGGGATTCTGTTTTTACTATTTCATTGTCACATCCGTGTTATTTGTGCCGTGTGGCGGCTGTAAAAAGTCTCCCCGTACATTTAATCAATGATGTTATATTTTCGATCCTTGAAGATCGTTCAGCACGACATTATTGTTGTGTATACATTTTAGATGGTATTTTTGTTTCTTGTATTTGGTCTTTTTTAATTTGGGTGGTTCCAGTCTTCCCACTTGAATACTGTATTATCACCCTTAGGATATGTTGCCTGCTTTTTAAATTTGTCTTTTGACGTCTTGTCTGTGATATGCAGGCTTCATAACCTCAGATCCCCTTCCTAAATTCCATTTTATTTAGTTTTGCCCATTGTTTTCTCGTTTAGGGCACACGCATTCTTTTACTTTGGGACCATACACCACTATTCATGGAATGACGAACCTTGTGAATATCAATTTTGATGAAACGACTTCTTATTATGAAGAAGTCCCTTCAGTTCACACAATTTTTTTTTAGTTCGCGCTGTAGTTTATAATTTCATTTTGCGTGACTTAAATCCTGTCATCCTGTCCATTTAGTGTCCTAGCTACAAACAAAAAAAATATGAGTGAAGGTATAATTGAAATAAAATGGCCACAATTTTCCCCGAGATTAAAACCTACACAAACATATCTGAGATATTCTCTAAAGAACAATTACAATTTCGGAGTGCACAGTTAAGCCAATCAAATTTGCAAAGCTCTGAAGTTTTAAATGAGAAAAATGCTAAATTTCTACAATCAACGATCAATAATAAGAAGCATGCAAGTCAGTCAACAAAGGACAACAAAAACCAATATTATCATTCTATCATGTATGATTCCATATTATGGCCTTATTGTATGCTATGCTACAGGCGTTAACATTTTCAATGAAATCAACTGTAATATTTTAACCCATTACCCGATATACACGCCTTTTAACGCCCTTTTCACCAACCCCCTTTCTGTTGTCTCAAATGATGAAAAATTGCTTTATTTAGGCCCCCAACACTTGTTGTTGTTTGTTAGTTTGTTTGTTTTTTTGTTTTTTTGTTTTTTTTTAGAAATGTTGTTTAAAAAAGTGACCACTTTTTCGGCACCGCCCCTTATCCAAAAGATACATCAGGGGTTGACAGAAGGGGGATGTACCCCTATCAGTATGGGGGATTTGAAAATTACAAGAAACATTTGGACTTGTGAGAGGCTAAATGACCCCAGGTCGATCATAAGGTAACGTGTAACCAACGCTGAAAAGCCTTTGACTATATCTCAATCCATTGAGAAGTTGCAGCACTTTGAAATCAATTTTAATGGAAAAAATCAACGCAAAATAGTGATATTTGGCAATTTTGAGATGTCCCCTCGTTGCCATGGTAACAGAAAATTTAAGACTGAACATGTTGTTTCAAAGGCAATGGTCCAGTCAACATGTGTGCCAAGGTTGATTAGTATTGAAACAGTTTTTATAGTTTTATAGCAATTTTAACTTGTTACGGGAGACTTTTCAATGAAAACAGCCATTTTTCACAAAATGCTCATGCAGTAATGGGTTTAAGATGAGTATACTAAAATACAATTACTTTATAGTAATATGACACCGAAGTTGCGTTTATCAAAACATATGGAGCTGAACAATTAGAAAGAAAAGAAAAACTTGAATTATATTTTCTTTCTAAATCGGGGTTGAAATTAATCCTAACTATTAATGTTAATGAATACGTATAGGGTGATTTTCACGAACGAACGAGATAAATGTAAAGATGGCTGACTGATGTTATCTTAAATTCAACCTATGCATCATGATATAAATTATTTACCTAATTTTAAGCAAAGTTAACATTTTATTGTTTGTTTTAGTCGGTTTGCAATTTCTATTGTTTCATTAACTTCCACCAAACAGGTCATCATTTAAGGATTTGGTATCATTCAGTTTATGAATATATCTGTCTCAAAACACAGATATATTGTATGTTTAGACAGCACTTTATGTAACGATTACAGCTTAATTATCATATTTATGAATAAAACATGAAAAGTGCACATGATGAAAGTACAATGTTTGCTCAATAGAAACACGAAATTGAATTTGGAAACTATTGAAAATCTGATGTTAATAATATCCTTATGATCATGATAATCACTGATATGTACTTAAGTATATGTTTTTGTTTTTTTTTCAATCCAGCTAGTGCTTGTTTGTTCCTTCCTCAACAACTAAAGCTGGAAAGTCGCCATGTGACCTATACTGTGTTGATACGACGTAAAACCGAACCAAAACCAAAATAAAACAACAACAAAAACAACAACAAAAAAAGCAACAGTCAAATATACATGCAAGGCTCCTTGTCGGTGGTCACGGTTGCTGGTTTTTATTGGGAAATGTTACCCTTCCTTTTTAATCTCAATTGTTTGTAGATCAAGATAAATTGATTCGGATTATTTTACCTATTGATACTTAATATGAGGCCTTTATAATTGTTAACGCTGTAAATCTCGCGATTCCTTCTATAGAATTCAAATGAATTAAAAACTGACTTCTACAGATATCATTTAATATGTAAATAGAACATAGTATATTGAATGCAACTGTAATTAAAATGTAGGGTATTATTATACAAGAAAATACATGACACGATCTTCAATATATCAAAAAGACTTTAACAATCAGGACGATTTTGTAAATTTAATATTCATATGAAAAAAGAAGCCTTTCAAATCAGACTACAGATTTATTTCAGTTTCAAATTATAGCGTGATTATTTGAACATTAAGTTGTTTATTCACACAAAATGATTGACCGACTTTAAAAAAATATATTTAAAAAGTACTATTGTAGCATTATGATATCTTCAAAACGTGTTAGGTCATACGTTATGCATGTATCTATAAAAAGTATGAATGTTTTATTAGCTTACAGTAAATCGACTGCCATAAAGGTGACACGATATGGAGAACATTGGTTTGCAACAAATATTGAACAGAAAAGAGAAAAACGAAAGGTTAAATGAAGTCTAATGACTGACTTTAAAACCATAACATTTATAAAGTACTGTATGTAATAAAACTGAAACTGAAATAACTGGCATAGCCACTCGTGAGAATACTGTTTTTAAAGCCAACTCGATGAAATAAAATTTGGTTCCGCCCCGGGGTCATTGATTTTCATTATGTACATATAGTAAAAAACAATATTTTTGTCTGAAGGTACAAGGCATAGAGCTTTGATGTTTGCTATATAATATCATCTTTAGGTCCCCTACCAAAGATGTTCAAATTTTTCCCCTGTTGTCAAAATTGGCCCTGCCGGGGGCAGTGATTTTCATTATGTACACATAGTAAAAACAGAAAATAAAACAAATGTTTTCTTAATGGGAGAAAGCTACAGCTTAAATATTTGACTTGAAATGTTGTTTAGTGGACCTGTATCAAGATTGTTTTGAATTAAACCCTTGGGTCAAAAAATTGCCTTGCCCAAGGGGAGAGTGACCTACTTTCTTGTCCTTTGATGTACAGCAATGAAATTTTGACTATGTGCATAGTTTTAGTTGTAAAATTGAACTTTGATATCAGGTGACCTAGATTTTGATGATGTGACTTTTCTTGTCCTTTGATGTACAGCTATGAAATTTGAACCATGTGCACACATTAAGATGTAAAGTGAACTTTGATATCAGCTGACCTAGATTTTGACAAAGTATCTTGCTGTGTTGTCCTTTAAAGTGACATTATGCCCATCTAAGGGTATATAGTATGTAAAAGGGTGAGAGTCAAAATAAGTTTACATTTTGACATGGTTTCTTTCAATATTATAATTCACTTTGCATAAACCATTGATAACCCATATGGCCAAGGAAAAAATATCCATCGAAAGTTACCTGTAACGTTCAATTTATTAAAAGAGTGGGGCAGTCTTTTATATTATAAGAGAAATTTATATTTCATCCTAAACATTTTCCAATATCACTGTTGGTCAATCACCATTATAACAGACAATCGTATGAAATATATAATCAATTCAGCTCAACTTGAAAATGAAAAATGAGCATAATGTCACTTTAATGTAGTCATGAAATTTAGGCTGTGTGAAATATGACCTTTACCATCAAATTCATTAGACACAAGTGCATTGATATATTCCTACTCTGATCTTTTATTGGATTAACAATAGATTTAACCACTAATCTGATAATAAGAATTAGTATATAGATAGGTCAGGGATCTATGCATTATGACAATCTTCAGTTGTATAGAAACAACAAAAATATGTTCCTACACTACTATTTAGTGTTATATTAATGCGGTGGCATAGCATTTTTCTCAAATGCAATCTTGTTTTGTGTTTCAACAAATCATTTGTACAAAACCACGTACATTTGAATGTATAAAAACAGTTAATTGTAATAGTGTTTGTTTATTAAGATAGGTTTCATCCTTAAAATGATAAATAAGTATTTAGTCACAAGAGTCGGGAGTACATGTAGATATATTGAACAAATAGTATATCGAGTATTGAACCACAACTGATATAATGTACGTTTGGTTCCAGTGAAAGTAAAGGTCGTTATTTTTACCATAATTATTATGTACCAATTAAAAAATCTACTTGCAAGCAGAATTACAACAATATTATCAACAGCTAAAGATTTATCATATATTACGTATGAGCTAGTCAGGTTTTGTGTCCACAATTAAGAACAGGCACGCGTCCCTGTTGAATGATATATCCAATGATAAACAAACGGCTTGTCATATGATAGAAACTATAGATAACAATACGTATAACACCCGTCAAATTAAAGACAATTGTTATTTTTGAAAAGAAAGAGGGAATTACTTCAAAGGAGATAATGACAAAGCGATAAATGTAAGTTGTTATATCAGCATATATGATTCTTAATACTTACATATTTATTTATGGTATTACAAACCTTCGATTATTGACCAATTCATTTTTATATATTTATATTTAAAATTCATTTTACATTAAATTTTATAATATACTAAATAAAAAAGAAACTTCCAATTTCGATACATATTTTTACTGAAAATATTAATTTTCATTCCAAATGTTCGGGTGAACAATTTGTGTCAAATGCAACCACTCAACTCAATTGTACGCATCTTACACACACGCTCGAACACAAACAAACACACAAGTGAATCGTTATATGCCATTGCATGGCAGTTCCTGCGGTGGCATAAAAAAGTTCATTAGAGCCGCACTTAGCATTAGATAACATCGCTTTCTGAACTGGTGGCTGTTGAGATCATAAGGATGGTTAAGTGCCGTAAAAATGGTATTGCACGGCCATACATATATTTTGACGTTATATTTGTTATATTATTAGTTATAAAGATTGTTGACAGGTTATATGGCCCTTTATAAACAGCTATTTGTAAAATTAATATAACTAAAGTATATAATAATAAAAAAAAAACAATATTTGTAAAGTATATGCAATTTAAAATGTGGGCCGAAAAGGGTCGGCCGAAACCAGACTATTTATGGTATAACAAACCTTCGAACCAGAATATTAGTCACTTTATATTTTGTGAAGATAGTGCAAGATACAGATATAGAAAGGTGCCCTTATTCCAGAAGCTTCTCCTTGTTCTTTAGCATGGCAAGTGCTTAAACACTCATACACGGTACCTCGATTTAAAGTCTCATCCAAAACACTGATTAGAATTTTAGTTGGCCAGCCCGGAATCGAACCCACAATGTCGAAATTAAAAGTCTTACGCTCTAACCGATTGAGCCATGCGGGCTTATGTTGTAACCGTGTTGGTCCTGCTCTGGGGGCCTATATACAGGTGAGCGTCCTCAGGGCCATCATGGCCCTCTTGTTAAAAAAAGTACACATTTAATATATGCCTGTATGGATATTTATTCATCAAATTTAAAACAAAAGAAAATAAGCAATATGTTAACAGGACAAAAGCCTAACAGAGAAGGTTAACATAGTAAAAATAACAATAACGTCGTGCATTAAATAGTTTGTAACTCGTTCTCTTCTACGGCAATCCCAGCAAGATTATAATTGATATTCATTATACAATTGGATGCTTTAAAGTGAAACTTGTTGCCAGAAAAAAATACTGGCCTTCGTGTTATATTAAATTTGTTTTCACACATTTCCTATATGAAGTTCCAGTTGAATGTCTTTGATAGTGAAAAACGGACACTATGATTAACTAAAATAGATAGGTTAAACATGCTATATAATTGTATTTAATGACTTTAAAATAACAAGGGGTATCGACAGTACTTATTATTTGGCCACATACTTCTTTCTAACATAACGGTATACCTTATAAGATTTTCATCAAAAGCGTGAAATTCAGAACAGGCTCAATCAAACCGAGCCTGCAACATTTTCAATTATGTTGTGTTGGACTTTTTTCAGGGATTCTGTTTTTACTATTTCATTGTCACGTCCGTGTTATTTGTGCCGTGTGGCGGCTGTAAAAAGTCTCCCCGTACATTTAATCGATGATGTTATTTTTTCGATCCTTGAAGATCGTTCAGCACGACATTATTGTTGTGTATACATTTTAGATGGTATTTTTGTTTCTTGTATTTGGCCTTTTTTAATTTGGGTGGTTCCAGTCTTCCCACTTGAATACTGTATAATCACCCTTAGGATATGTTGCCTGCTTTTTAAATTTGTCTTTTGACGTCTTGTCTGTGATATGCAGGCTTCATAACCTCAGATCCCCTTTCTAAATTCCATTTTATTTAGTTTTGCCCATTGTTTTCTCGTTTAGGGCACACGCATTCTTTTACTTGGGGACCATACACCACTATTCATGGAATGACGAACCTTGTGAATATCAATTTTTATGAAACGACTTCTTATTATGAAGAAGTCCCTTCAGTTCACACAATTTTTTTTTAGTTCGCGCTGTAGTTTATAATTTCATTTTGCGTGACTTAAATCCTGTCATCCTGTCCATTTAGTGTCTTAGCTACAAACAAAAAAAATATGAGTGAAGGTATAATTGAAATAAAATGGCCACAATTTTCCCCGAGATTAAAACCTACACACACATATCTGAGATATTCTCTAAAGAACAATTACAATTTCGGAGTGCACAGTTAAGCCAATCAAATTTGCAAAGCTCTGAAGTTTTAAATGAGAAAAATGCTAAATTTCTACAATCCACGATCAATAATAAGAAGCATGCAAGTCAGTCAACAAAGGACAACAAAAACCAATATTATCATTCTATCATGTATGATTCCATATTATGGCCTTATTGTATGCTATGCTACAGGCGTTAACATTTTCAATGAAATCAACTGTAATATTTTAACCCATTACCCGATATACACGCCTTTTAACGCCCTTTTCACCAACCCCCTTTCTGTTGTCTCAAATGATGAAAAATTGCTTTATTTAGGCCCCCAACACTTGTTGTTGTTTGTTTTTGTTTTTTTTTTTTTTTTTTTTTTTTTTTAGAAATGTTGTTTAAAAAAAGTGACCACTTTTTCGGCGCCGCCCCTTATCCAAAAGATACATCAGGGGTTGACAGAAGGGGGATGTACCCTATCAGTATGGGGGATTTGAAAATTACAAGAAACATTTGGACTTGTGAGAGGCTAAAATGACCCCAGGTCGATCATAAGGTAACGTGTAACCAACGCTGAAAAGCCTTTGACTATATCTCAATCCATTGAGAAGTTGCAGCACTTTGAAATCAATTTTAATGGAAAAAATCAACGCAAAATAGTGATATTTGGCAATTTTGAGATGTCCCCTCGTTGCCATGGTAACAGAAAATTTAAGACTGAACATGTTGTTTCAAAGGCAATGGTCCAGTTAACATGTGTGCCAAGGTTGATTAGTATTGAAACAGTTTTTATAGTTTTATAGCAATTTTAACTTGTTACGGGAGACTTTTCAATGAAAACAGCCATTTTTCACAAAATGCTCATGCAGTAATGGGTTTAAGATGAGTATACTAAAATACAATTACTTTATAGTAATATGACACCGAAGTTGCGTTTATCAAAACATATGGAGCTGAACAATTAGAAAGAAAAGAAAAACTTGAATTATATTTTCTTTCTAAATCGGGGTTGAGATAAATCCTAACTATTAATGTTAATGAATACGTATAGGGTGATTTTCACGAACGAACGAGATAAATGTAAAGATGGCTGACTGATGTTATCTTAAATTCAACCTATGCATCATGATATAAATTATTTACCTAATTTTAAGCAAAGTTAACATTTTATTGTTTGTTTTGGTCGGTTTGCAAATTTATTTGTTTCATTAACTGACACCAAACAAGGATTTAGTATCATTCAGTTTATGAATATATCTGTCTCAAAACACAGATATATTGTATGTTTAGACAGCACTTTATGTAACGATTACAGCTTAATTATCATATTTATGAATAAAACATGAAAAGTGCACATGATGAAAGTACAATGTTTGCTCAATAGAAACACGAAATTGAATTTGGAAACTATTGAAAATCTGATGTTAATAATATCCTTATGATCATGATAATCACTGATATGTACTTAAGTATATGTTTTTGTTTTTTTTTCAATCCAGCTAGTGCTTGTTTTGTTCCTTCCTCAACAACTAAAGCTGGAAAGTCGCCATGTGACCTATACTGTGTTGATACGACGTAAAACCGAACCAAAACCAAAATAAAACAACAACAAAAACAACAACAAAAAAAGCAACAGTCAAATATACATGCAAGGCTCCTTGTCGGTGGTCACGGTTGCTGGTTTTTATTGGGAAATGTTACCCTTCCTTTTTAATCTCAATTGTTTGTAGATCAAGATAAATTGATTCGGATTATTTTACCTATTGATACTTAATATGAGGCCTTTATAATTGTTAACGCTGTAAATCTCGCGATTCCTTCTATAGAATTCAAATGAATTAAAAACTGACTTCTACAGATATCATTTAATATGTAAATAGAACATAGTATATTGAATGCAACTGTAATTAAAATGTAGGGTATTATTATACAAGAAAATACATGACACGATCTTCAATATATCAAAAAGACTTTAACAATCAGGACGATTTTGTAAATTTAATATTCATATGAAAAAAGAAGCCTTTCAAATCAGACTACAGATTAATTTCAGTTTCAAATTATAGCGTGATTATTTGAACATTAAGTTGTTTATTCACACAAAATGATTGACCGACTTTAAAAAAATATATTTAAAAAGTACTATTGTAGCATTATGATATCTTCAAAACGTGTTAAGTCATACGTTATGCATGTATCTATAAAAAGTATGAATGTTTTATTAGCTGACAGTAAATCGACTGCCATAAAGGTGACACGATATGGAGAACATTGGTTTGCAACAAATATTGAACAGAAAAGAGAAAAACGAAAGGTTAAATGAAGTCTAATGACTGACTTTAAAACCATAACATTTATAAAGTACTGTATGTACTAAAACTGAAACTGAAATAACTGGCATAGCCACTCGTGAGAATACTGTTTTTAAAGCCCACTCGATGAAATAAAATTTCTTCTTACACACAAACAAACAAATATCCTCTATGAAATAGTTGAAAGTTTCATCGCATTGATTAATATATTTTTATCTATTTTTGTTCCGAAGCATTCGCACAGAGTGTGACTATGCACCACACTGTATATAATCTCTGGTATATTCCGGAGAAGTCGCCTAAATTATTAAACACCGAACTAACGAAGGAACGGAAAAAAACACGATATTTTACTGCTTGATATTCGCAATCTCTACCTAAACACTTCTGCCAGCTAAACCCATTTGCGAAGCCGATGAATGTCTGACGTCATCTTCACAATGTTCTCGTATGCCTCTTCTAGCGCTTCATCCAAAGTTGTGTTTTTAAATCTGTATTATAATACCCCCGCACAACGAAGTTGTAAGGGGGGTAAACTGGAATCAGCTTGTCCGTCCGGCCGTCGCCCCGTCCGGCTGTCCGTCGGTTTTTCCTTGTCCGCCCAATAACTTAAGATTCCTTTGACCCACAGTCTTCATATTTGGTATTTAGATTGGCCATGAATAGTAAATGATCCTTATAGATTTTGAGGTCACTGGGTCAAAGGTCAAGGTCACAGGGACATTGACTTCAAAAAGCTTGTCCGCCCAATAACTTAAGATTACTTTGACCCAGTCTTCATATTTGTCATGGAGGTTAGTCATGGTAAGTAGATGACCCCTACAGATCATTTTGAGGCAACTGGGTCAAAGGTCAAGGTCACAGGGGCCTGGACTGAAAAAAGCTTGTCCGCCCAATAATTTAAGATTCCTTTGACCCACAGTCTTAATATTTGGCATGAAGGATAGTCATGATGAGTAGATGACCCCTATTTATTTTAAGGTCACTTAGTCAAAGGTCAAGGTCACAGGGGTCTGGACTGAAAAAAGCTTGTCCGCCCAATAACTTAAGATTCCTTTGACCCACAGTCTTCATATTAAGCATGGCGGTTAGTCATGATGAGTAGATGACCCATATTGATTTTGAAGTCACTGGGTCAAAGGTCAATGTCACAGGGGCCTTGACTTCAAACAGCTTGTCCGCCCAATAACTAAGAATTCCTATGATCCATAGTCTTCATATTTGGCATGGAGGCTAGTCATGATAAGAAGATGATCCTTATTGATTTTGAGGTCACTGGGTCAAAGGTCAGGGTCACAGGGGCCTTGACTTCAAACAGCTTGTCCGCCTAATAACTTAAGATTCCTTTGACCCACAGTTTTCATATTTGGTATTTAGATTGATCATGAATAGTAAATGATCCCTATTGATTTTGAGGTCACCGGGTCAAAGGTCATGATCACAGGGACCTTGACTGAAAAAATCTTGTCCGCCCAATAACTTAAGATTCCTTTGACCCACAGTCTTCAGATGATTTGGTATGGAGGTTAGTCATGATGAGTAGATGACCCCTATTGATTTTGAGGTCACCGGGTCAAAGGTCACAGGGGCCTTGATTGAAAAAAGCTTGTCCGCCCAATAACTAAGAATTCCTATGATCCATAGTCTTCATATTTGGCATGGAGGCTAGTCATGATAAGTAGATGATCCTTATTGATTTTGAGGTCACTGGGTCAAAGGTCAAGGTCACAGGGGCCTTGACTTCAAACAGCTTGTCCGCCCAATAACTTAAGATTCCTTTGACCCACAGTTTTCATATTTGGTATTTAGATTGATCATGAATAGTAGATGATCCCTATTGATTTTGAGGTCACCGGGTCAAAGGTCAAGATCACAGGGACCTTGACTGAAAAAAGCTTGTCCGCCCAATAACTTAAGATTCCTTTGACCCACAGTCTTCAGATTTGGTATGGAGGTTAGTCATGATGAGTAGATGACCCATATTGATTTTGAGGTCACCGAGTCAAAGGTCACAGGGACCTTGATTGAAAAAAGCTTGTCCGCCCAATAACTTAAGATTCCTTTGACCTACAGTCTTCAGATTTGTCATGGAGGTTAGCCATGATTAATAGATGACCCTTATTGATTTTCAGGTCAATTGCTCAATTGCTTAAGAATGATTTGGTCAACAGTCTTGAAGACATATTTGGTATTGAGGTTGTTTATGACTAGTAGATGACTCCTTTTGATTTTAGGTGACTGTCAAAGATCAAGGTCACAGGGATTTTACTATAATAAGCTTGTCTGCTCAAATGCTCAAGAATGCCTGTCGGCAGTGTATTGATTTTGACATTTTCACATTTGAAGCATGTAGAATACATAACTTAGCAATGCACTGGCTTAGTAACCTCAGATTTGGCAGGGAGTTTGTCCTTGAGCTCTAAATGGCCACTGTTAATTCTGTCAAAGTGGTATGCGGTATTCACGCCATGACATTGGCAGTTCTAGTTGAATTAGTCGTAAATAAAAAGATGCACTGGTATTAATTTGTTCTAAAAATCCTCTGCCATGGCAAGTCATTAAATGGAGTTGACGACAAAGTCCTTGACTTCCCGTTTCTGAGGTTCAGGCATCCCGCACACATGACTGAAACATTTTGAAAAATAAAAGCTTTTCCAATGTAGACAGTTCATACGGATACCGATGCGATTGGACGATATCACGAAGTGACGTATTTTCACCATGAAGGGGTAACGTAATCGTTCCATATACTATGTTGTACAACAAATTAAACGTAGCACGGAAAAATGGAACATAGACCTTCATTTTCATCCCCACAAAGAGATAAATGTTTCCTAAGAGGCAAAAAAAGCATTTGATATTCGACCATACGGCCTACTCCCACTACCACCACACACCTCCTGTTTTTATAGTGTTTTTGGACATTTGAAAATGTCATTTCTTGACCAACTTGTATGCCTGGGCCTTATAGTAGCTACGCAACTGCATAATACATGGGATTTGTACCGATGGCAATTATAGCAATCTGTGAAAATTTCAGTATATCTTTTGTTATTATATAAATTTTAAATTAAAAGTCAAAATGCTTGACTATATTGAAGGTTTGTATAATTTCAAGCTTCGAAAATCTGCATTTATATATTTTTAGATGAGAAGACAGGTAAAAGAAGTAAACAGTGCAAAGTTATTGGATTTATTTACAATTAAGTACATGATGTATTTAGTATATAAAAAAACCCTAGCTATGGCTTTCTTTCTTGACATATCTACAGTAAATTGTTTTGCAAAAGTGAATTAACCCTCTGGAAAGTTATAATATACATATAATATACATATACTTATAATAAACTTTAACAGTTTACATATTCTTTTTTTTCAGGTTTAGCTCTGAGCTTTCAAGATGCGCCAATATATATAATGCTTTAGTTGGAAAGATAAAAGTTTGCAAATAATGGCTTCATATAACCCTAAACTAAGGGACAAAAAATACAATAACTGGGTTAAAGCTCAGTTAGCCGTGTTGTTTACTAAGGAAGGAGTTGAACCTTTTGTTTGTAATGAAATCAAACAGTTTCAATTGAAATGTTTACATGATATATGCTACGTAAATGAGTTACCTAGTGGGACTTGTTGTTCAAGTTGCTGCACGGAAAATCTTGTAAAGTGTCCAACAAACAGAATATGTAATGTTAGTTATGGGAAATGTACGTATCATCGAAATGTCACAACACGGTACAATTCTTCCGGCTGTCCTAACAAGATATGTCATAACCTCAAAACTGAAATTCAAAATGCGCATAGGTACTACGGCCCGTCGTACAAAAACAGTGATGCTACCCAGTGGTGCAGTAACTTCTGGGAAGTAGCGAAATGCTTCATGCCACCAGATGGGTATAAAGACAGATCATCTGCAACAGAAACAGACTTTAATGGTATAATCAGCGTTATCCTTAATCACAAAGACTTCCACGGAAAAGTACATGAAGACCTCAATAAGAAGATAAATATATTTGAAAAGGTAAACAATATTTCGATACTATTTAATAATAATGAAGACTTATGTTAAGTACTTGGTAATAAAACAACATATTAATATATTTTTATGACACTACGGTATGAAATATATAATAAATTGTGATTTTATCATGCTTTATTGGGAAAAAAAATATACTAGTAGAAAATAATTTTTCTATTATAATTTAACAGTATGCTTGTTTACAGTATATTTCATAACACATTTAGTACGAGGGTTGTTCAAAAAGTTATAGGACTTAGAGTCTTGCATCTTCATATTCAATTCAATTTAGAATATTTTTAAATGTACAGCGATCGAAAAATGTTTTCTTCAATTTAAACATAAAAATATTGAATTTATTATGCTTAACGCGTGTTCCCTGTGTTATTGAATAACCATGGTAACACGTACCCGGCGCAGCACATAAAAAGGTTATTGAAGCTTAGTTGAACTTCTATTTTATTCATTATTTATTTCCTTTTTCCCCCATTTATTCTACCAACACAATTAATTATATTTAAGTGACATTATACCCAAATTTGACGTCATTCAGACATTAAATGGCTAAATCATCAAGTTTTAAACAGCAGTGGTCATAACGTTTAATGTAAAAATTTGACGTTCGTTAAAAAACTGAAAATGTGTGCGATCATTAAACTTTGCCAACAAATTGGCGATACTCCTTCAGATACATATGAATACATAAAATTAACACAGTACAATTAATCGGCTATCAGGATACTCGTTCTCAGCTTTGGCAAACAACTCAAAAACTACACATACGAAATCACAAATAGGAAAGTATGAGAATGATAGCGGGAATTGACGGGACGTTAGTGGCGTCAAATGAAAAAGCGCTACAAAATGATCGACGGTAAACAGTACACGAACTGTTCGGCATGTTTGATTTCTGCATAGGGTCTATTGATTCAGTTCTGCCCAAATGATTTGTTTCAAACAAAATTCTATTTCATTTTACTAGATATATGTGTTATCAATAATTTAATGTTATAATGATTAACGGTAATTATTAATATTTTCCCCGATTTTCTTTTTAAAATGATACGCTGTCCCTAGTAGAAAAATATACTTTTCAATTGATAATTATTGTTATTTTACTTACATAATCATATTGTTTAAAGAAGGTACGATGATATCTGTAAAATAATTCAATTAATCGCTTTTTCATTAACATCATAAGTTCATGCCTGTTTAATCTATATTAATAACTATAAGAATACAAGAAAACGAGAAAAAGCAGAGAGTGGCCGGCTATCGGGCTTTTTTTCTCGGCGAGCGGAACGAGAATGTGATCGATTTCTTTCTCGCTTCATCTCCATATATGAGGTCTGGTCAAAGTTACATAATTTAGACACCTAGAACACTAGGGAGAATTTTTTCAGAAGGGATGACGCTTGATACATTTTGTTTTTATTTTACGACGTCATAAACGTAATCAATTGTGCTGTGAGCGTGCGCCGTGTCGCGTATCCCTTGTCATTTGAAAATTTCACAGACTCGTTATTTTTAAACATATTTTATTGATTTTTTCACTGTATATAGAGGATATGTTCCGATATTATTATCTTGTAAAATTGTGCACGTAAATTAAAAAATGTGAACAGTAGAACTGCAGTCCTATTACTTTTTGAACAACCCTCGTATCAAGCAAACTATTTGCTGCAAATACTATAGTTTGAATTTCGTCAAGTAAAATGACTGTATGACAGAAATAAAAATGTTTTCCTAAAAGCGAATGAAAGCATGAACTCATTGCTGCACAGTTTAAGCTACATGCCTTAAGATAGGCCAAAAAATAAAATAAAACAAGAGGGCCATGATGGCCCTGAGGTCGCTCACCTGTATATAGGCCCCCCCAACCCCCCCCCAACGTTGCAGGGCCAATTTAACCCAAGGGCTTTTATTTGCACAAACTTGGTAGACACCCTTAAGAAGATGTTTCATGCTAAACATCTAAGCTCTAGCTCATTGGGCTTTTTAAAAGAAGATTTTTTTAAGTTTTTGCTATACACATATAGTTAAAAACAATGACACCCCTGGGGCCGGGCCAGTTTTGACCCTAGGGCTTTTATTTGAACAAACTTTGTAGACACTTACTAGAAGATGTTTCATGCTTAATATCTAAACTCTAGCTATTTGGGTTTTTTCAAAGAAGATTTTTTAAGTTTTTTCTATACACATATAAGGAAAATCAATGACCCCCGGGGCGGTGCCAATTTTGACCCCAGGGCTTTTATTTGAACAAACTTGGTAGACACCTATTAGAACATGTTTGATGCTAAATATCTTAGCCATAGCTCTTTAAGTTCTTTAAAAGAGGATGTTTTAAGTTTTTACTATATGCATATAGGGAAAATCAATGACCCCCCGGGGCGGGGCCAATTTTGACCCCAGGGCTTTTATTTGAACAAACTTGGTAGACACTTATTAGAACATGTTTCATGCTAAATATCTTAGCTCTAACTCTTTTGGTTCTTTAAAAGAAGATTTTTTAAGTTTTTACTATATGCATATAGGGAAAATCAATGACCCCCCGGGGCGGGGCCAATTTTGACCCCAGGGCTTTTATTTGAACAAACTTGGTAGACACCCCATTAGAACATGTTTCATGCTAAATATCTTAGCTTTCGGTCTTTGGGTTCTTTAAAAGAAGATTTTTTAAGTTTTTACTATATGCATATAGGGAAAATCAATGACCCCCTGGGGCGGGGCCAATTTTGACCCCAGGGCTTTTATTTGAACAAACTTTGTAGACACTCACTAAAAGATGTTTCATGCTTAATATCTTAACTCTAGCTATTTGGGTTTTTTCAAAGAAGATTTTTAAAGTTTTTGCTATACACATATAAGGAAAATCAATGACCCCCGGGGCGGTGCCAATTTTGATCCCAGGGCTTTTATTTGAACAAACTTGGTAGACACCTATTAGAACATGTTTGATGCTAAATATCTTAGCCATAGCTCTTTGAGTTCTTTAAAAGAAGATTTTTTTAAGTTTTTACTATATGCATATAGGGAAAATCAATGACCCTCCGGGGCGGGGCCAATTTTGACCCCAGGGATTTTATTTGAACAAACTTGGTAGACACTTATTAGAACATGTTTCATGCTAAATATCTTAGCTCTAACTCTTTTGGTTCTTTAAAAGAAGATTTTTTAAGTTTTTACTATATGCATATGGGGAAAATCAATGACTCCCCGGGGCTGGGCCAATTTTGACCCCAGGGCTTTTATTTGAACAAACTTGGTAGACACCTATTAGAACATGTTTGATGCTCAATATCTTAGCCATAGCTCTTTGAGTTCTATAAAAGAAGATTTTTTAAGTTTTTACTACATGCATATAGGGAAAATCAATGACCCCCCGGGGCGTGGCCAATTTTGACCCCAGGGCTTTTATTTGAACAAACGTGGTAGACACCCATTAGATCATGTTTCATGCTAAATATCTTAGCTCTAGGTCTTTGGGTTCTTTAAAAGAAGATTTTTTAAGTTTTTACTATATGCATATAGGGAAAATCAATGACCCCCCGGGGCGGGGCCAATTTTGACCCCATGGCTTTTATTTGAACAAACTTGGTAGACACCCATTAGGACATGTTTGATGCTAAATATCTTAGCCATAGCTCTTTGAGTTCTTTAAAAGAAGATTTTTTAAGTTTTTACTATATGCATATAGGGAAAATCAATGACCCCCTGGGGCGGGGCCAATTTTGACCCAAGGGCTTTTATTTGAACAAACTTTGTAGACACTCACTAAAAGATGTTTCATGCTTAATATCTTAACTCTAGCTATTTGGGTTTTTTCAAAGAAGATTTTTTAAGTTTTTTCTATACACATATAAGGAAAATCAATGACCCCCGGGGCGGTGCCAATTTTGACCCCAGGGCTTTTATTTGAACAAACTTGGTAGACACCTATTAGAACATGTTTGATGCTAAATATCTTAGCCATAGCTCTTTGAGTTCTTTAAAAGAAGATTTTTTAAGTTTTTACTATATGCATATAGGGAAAATCAATGACCCCCGGGCGGGGCCAATTTTGACCCCAGGGCTTTTATTTGAACAAACTTGGTAGACACCCATTAGAACATGTTTCATGCTAAATATCTTAGCTCTAACTCTTTGGGTTCTTTAAAAGAAGATTTTTTAAGTTTTTACTATATGCATATAGGGAAAATCAATGACCCCCCGGGGCGGGGCCAATTTTGACCCCAGGGCTTTTATTTGAACAAACTTGGTAGACACCTATTACAACATGTTTGATGCTCAATATCTTAGCCATAGCTCTTTGAGTTCTATAAAAGAAGATTTTTTAAGTTTTTACAATATGCATATAGGGAAAATCAATGACCCCCCGGGGCGGGGCCAATTTTGACCCCAGGGCTTTTATTTGAACAAACGTGGTAGACACCCATTAGATCATGTTTCATGCTAAATATCTTAGCTCTAGGTCTTTGGGTTCTTTAAAAGAAGATTTTTTAAGTTTTTACTATATGCATATAGGGAAAATCAATGACCCCCTGGGGCGGGGCCAATTTTGACCCAAGGGCTTTTATTTGAACAAACTTGGTAGACACTCACTAGAAGATGTTTCATGCCAAATATCTAAGCTCTAGCTCTTATGGTTTTTTAAAAGAAGATATTTAAAGTTTTTTCTTTCGGTTGCCATGGCAACCAGAGTTCTGCATGGAATTAAATTCTTTGAACAATTTTTAAAGGTGACCACCAAAGGAACATTCCTGTGAAGTTTGGATGAAATTGGCTTAGTGGTTTATGAGGAGATGTCATTTAAAGAAAAAGTTTACGGACGGACGACGGACGGACGACGGACGGACGTCGGACGAAAAGCGATCACAAAAGCTCACCCTGTCACTTTGTGACAGGTGAGCTAAAAATATTAAAACTTGAGAAAAACGTACTATGATTTTAGGGAAAGAAAATCAACTTTGAAGTCATATTTTACATGTTATGTATGTTACAAATGTACTTGTTTGAATAACTATTAATTAATTTTGCAGTATTTATTACCATATTTGATCTGCTTGACAAATACAGTACAAATGGCTATTTATGTATTGAATGTATTCTATAGAACTATTTTATTTTACATGGCTTTTCACTCTTTAAATGTTTTAGATAAATGAATGAGAACTGTTATTCAATTTTGACCAGGTGAGAGAGATTGGAAGAAAGGTACGACATTCATCAACACTGGAAGTAGAAGATTCAGATCTACATCATTACTTTCAACTATTACAGCAGATGCTTTCTGACCCCGGGTATTTAGTTACTGACACTCATGCGCAGAATGCTAAAAAGAAACTTATACAGGTGATTAAACAATTTTAACATTTGAATATGTTTAACATTTCATTGTATGACTATATCAAAGTATTTCGTGTGTAATCTACGTAAAAGTGTAAAAATCTAATTAACTAATCATTATTGAATTTTTTAAAAAGTCATGTTGTTGTGGAAAAGTACTGTCTCTCTTAAGTTATGATCGGTCCACAAAAACGTAACATAGAATGCTTTTTTTTTTGTTGAACATAATAAATTGTTCCTGAACAAAATAGTTTGCTGTAAGTAAATGTTGACGACTAAAACGGTTTTTGCAATGGCTCGTTATGAAATATACAAACATTTTTCTCCATACATAAAATCTTATAACCTAATACGATTTTCAAAATGCCCTCCGATAGTTGCAAAATAAAGTCATAATATTCAAATAATAAAGGCCAATAATAATATTGTTCTATGCTGAAGATTTATACTTATTTTCAAAAAGTTTTGTAAGAAAACAAAAATGGTTACGCCCCTGTGACTATTACACGACACAGGAACAAACACTAATTTTGTTTACAACAATTGTCAAAGATTTTCTTTATTCATTTTAAACTATCATAATTTCGATCAGCATACAATTTACAAATTAGGGATGACAAACTTTGTATACGTACATGTTACAAAGGATGCTTAAGATACAATATATCTTTAAAATGTACACTTTATGATTAACATATATTATTCTTATGTACTATTATATTGATTCATATTGTACATTTTATGATCTTTATAATTACAGTTAGAAGATGACACATTTGTCATTGGTAAAGATGAAATGAGGAAAGTACTAGACGATGTGACAACCGTAATTAAAGACAAGATGAAGGCTGGATTAGATGAGCATTACGACGAAATTAAACTAGATATAATAAAAAGAAAACAAGAAGATCTTCTATGTCTTGCATCTAACACCGCCGAGAGAATGACACAGATACAAGATAAAACTGAAGATTCTGTAAAAAGATTACATGATGAAAGGGACAAAGCAATTGATACACTTCGAAAACAGGGAGATAAAGAACAAACAGACCTGGCTGAATTAGGAAAGACGCTACAAGAAAAACTGAAAACAGCAAGTAAAGCCGAGAAAGATAAACAGTATATTGATTCTTTACAAAGTAAGTGATATAACATTCTAAAAACGTTTTCCATGTGATATTACTATAACGAATTTCATTTTCATTTCCGAGTACAAAATGTCCGTATCAAATCCATACTGCACTCGAAGTGACTGTAATATACATTTTTGTTATGCTAAGACACCAGAATTGTTGATCTTAGGTGCAATTTAATTTAATGTATTTAAATTTATGTAAAAGTTCATTGTTTTGTACCATGCATATAGTCTTTTATTAATTTATGTAGTAATGTACAGGTAAACTATTTCTAAGTATTCCTTTGTGCGACGATTATGCCAAGAACCTAGATATTTGACATGTACCATTGCCTAGTGGACATATATGTTATGTAAGTCATGCCCTCTTTTGTCGAAAATAGCCCACCCTTCGGGTTGCTTGATTAACATATACTTGACTAGTAAATCTTCTTCTATGAAAGTACAATGCCAAGGGTTTAGATATTTTGCATATAGCATCATCATGTGATGTACTACCAATTTTATATAATTTGGAAAAAATAATGATATCTTTAGAAATTTCAGTACGTTGAAAATATCCCTTTTTAATGTTTAAGGTGTGTGATCGTAAAGCCTGTCACTTCTTTTGAGAAACAAGTCAAAACATTAACATTTTTTCTCAGAAGTTGAAATATAGGCCTATAGTTTGATTATTTGAGCCACTGTTGTGAATTGTGTTTTCTTGCATATCTGAGCACAAAGTGATACACCTGTGTCCGTCGTCTTCCAGGAAAGTATGTCATTTTTTTGGAGGACAGTGAAAGATACAGACAGATGCCTTTATTCTAGAAGCGTCTCCTGGTTCTTTATCGTGCCACGTGTTAAAGCACATAAATACTGAGTTTCATTCAAATACTGACGTATTCTTTTTTATTAGTTAACCAACCCGGGACTTTAACCCACAAGTCTCGCACTTTAACCGACTGAGCTATGCGGGCTTGCAGAACCATTCTATGTGGTATACGTTTTATTTATTGAGGCATCTGCACCATTCCTGATATGTAATTTATTATAACTATCCTGTGAAATGTTATCAAATTTTAATAGTTAGATTGCTAAACGATTTACTTTCACAAGAGCTTCCTCCCATGCTGAATCCCTGAGCTTGAACTTATATATGACCAAATTACGTTTCTTACCCTACTAAATAATTCGAAATAAGTAATGGACATTAAATTTGATGAAGCTAAATCTTATGAAAAATTGTTTATAAAATTTATTAACCGTAACATTGTATTGTTTCTATTATCTTATGGTTGATTTTTAGCTCGAATATACAAAGTATATGGAGAGCTGTCCTACTCGACCCGGCGTCGGCGTCCGCGTCCAGATTTCAGATTAAAGTTTTGGTGCAGTAAAATATTTTTCACTATAACTTTGTCATTTCTTAAGGTATCAACATTAAACTTCAAATATATGTTCCTTATCATAAACCATATCTTATGTGACAAGGTTCATAACTCTAGCACCAATATATTCAGATTTATCTCCCCTTGAACTTGGAATTTTCCTTAAAAAATACTGTTTTTTTACTGTTTCTTCTTTATTTCTTTAGGGATCAACTTCATACTTCAAATATATGTTCCTTATCATCATCCACATCTTATGTGACAAGGTTCATAACTCTAGCACAAATACTTTTAGATTTGTCTCCGCTTGAACTTAGAATTTTCCTTAAAAAATACTGTTTTTTACTGTTACTTATTTATTTCTAAAAGGATCAACTTCATACTTCAAATATATGTTCCTTATCATCAACCACGTCTTATATGACAAGGTTGATAACTGTAGCACAAATACTTTCAGATTTATCTCCCTTTGAACTTAAATAATACTTTTTTTACTGTTTCTTCTTTATTTCTTTAGGGATCAACTTCATACTTCAAATATATGTACCTTACTATCAATCACGTCTTATGTGACAAGGTTCATAACTCTAGCACAAATACTTTCAGATTTATCTTCGCTTGAACTTAGAATTTTCCTTAAAAAATACTGTTTTTTACTGTTACTTATTTATTTCTAAAGGGATCATTTTCATACTTCAAATATATGTTCCTTATCATCAACCACATCTTATATGACAAGGTTGATAACTGTAGCACAAATACTTTCAGATTTATCTCCCTTTGAACTTAAATAATACTGTTTTTACTGTTTCTTCTTTATTTCTTTAGGGATCAACTTCATACTTCAAATATATGTACCTTATCATCAATCACGTCTTATGTGACAAGGTTCATAACACTAGCACCAATACTTTCAGATTTATCTCCCCTTGAACTTACAATTTTCTTTAAAAAATATCATTTTTTACTGTTACTTATTTATTTCTAAAAGGATCAATTTCATACTTCAAATATATGTACCTTAGTGCAGAAAATTCTTTACATTCTAATAGATAATGAAATTCATCACCAATGCTACCAAGACAGTTACAAAGTGTGCACTTTCGCTGATGAAGTTCTGTCCTATTCCAGCTTACTGTTTCTACTGGAAGTCTATTATAACGAGTTCGAAATTCAATAACATATATAAGCAGGTTATGGGGTGTATTTACTAAGTATGGTTCGAATTTGAACGTTTTTTTTTGAATAATCGGTAGTTTTTACATTTTTACATTGTTCGATTTTAAACTTCTTTTCATATGTTTGTCACAATGATGCATTTTAAACCAAAATTACAGTATAATTGTTTATAATAAACATATTTAAATATCTATGAAACGCAGTAACTTCAATATTTTAAATAGCAGAATAGTGCTAAAACTATGGTAAATGCACTTGCATCACTTTTTGAGTTAACCTTTTACCCCATGAGCATATTGCGAAAAATGGCCGTTTTCATTGAAAAGCCTCCTGTAACAAGTTCAAACTGCTATGAAACTATGGAAAATGCTTCAATACCAATGAAACTTAGCACAAATGTTGACTACACCATAGCCTCTGTAACAGCATGCTCAATGGTAAATTTCCTGTTACCATGGCAACGGGGGGACGTCTAAAATTGCCAAAAATCACTATTTTGCTTTTTTTTTTTCCATCAAAACTGATTTCAAAGAGCTGCAACTTCTCAATGAATTGAGATAGAGTAAAAGGCTTTTCAGCGTCGGTTACTAGTTACCCTAAGATCGACCTGAGGCCATTTTTAGCCTGTCACATGTCCAAAATTTTCTTGGCGATGAGGGGGACTCCGCCCCCTTCAAACCCCCCAAACAGAAGGGGGCACATCCCCCTTCTGGCAACCCCCTGATGTAATATTTGGATGGGGGACGGCGCCGAAAGAGTCACTTTTTTTAACAACATTTCTCAAACGAAACACAGTGTTTGGGGCCTAAATAGGGCATTTTTTCACTGTTTGAGGCCTCAAAAGGGGGGGGGGGGCAAAAAGCCGTCGAAACACGCTTATATAAGGGAAAAGGTTAAGAAATATAGTGCAAAGTCTTGTTAGTGAAGCGGACAGTGTCATTACTTTTTATTCATAAATGAATAATTATAATATTTATATCAAATATAATAATTAATGAAAATGTCACATTATTGTCTGGTATTAAAAGGATTTACACTAAATAAACAAATCAGATTGCTAAGTCTCCTGTAAAAATTTATAAATGTCAATTACAGTTTTATTTGCGCCAGTGACAATATTGCAACTTTCCAGCATAACTGTCTCGAGGGACGTTTTTTTTTTGCTTTATTTCAGGTACAAATTACTCTTTCATTTGACAGAATTTTCTATCTATTTACGCGCTACGCATTGGCCACCAATATCATGAGCATGATAATTGTTTGTGATTCATATGCTTTTACAGAGAAACCATATACATTGAACACAAGAAGAAAGAAACAAAGCACCAAGAGGCCGTTCATAGAAATTAATCACTTGTCAATAGGAACATTTGTCTTCAATCACACCTCACACAAAATGGAACAAAATGTGCCTAAACCAGGTAGCAAAAGAAATAAATAAATAAAAAAAATAGATAAATAATTAAAAATATAACAACTTAGTATTAGTTATTTTACCTAAACATTAAATATACATGTAAATCACACATGATATTAATCAAATTTTAAAATGAAAGTAATAGCTTTATTTAATTTATGAATTTGTATAACTGTTTGTTTTCCTTTATAGAAAAAGCTAAGCTTTTTGAAAGTTACTACTCGGAGTTTAGTGCAAAGGAAGAAGAATGTCACCAGTTTGCATCAACATGGGGTTTTAATGCAAAATCGCCTCGTGGAAACTTTATAGATACGCGAGATTGTTCCCCCATTACTGAGAGTGTGTTCGAGTCTATTGTTAAAGTGGAAGCCTCTCGCTCTGTTTGCATGATTTGCTTCCCTGGTGGTGGGAGAGCTACCGGGTTTCGTGTTGGACCTAGATATATCATGACTGCCAATCACGTTGTTGATCATATTTTAGGTAGCAAAGGTTTGACATGTTTTGTTCTCTTATGTACAGTAAAATGATGTGTAATTGTAGAAAATCCATGTTATGAACGCAGCTTTAAAAGTGATAAATATTTATTTAATAAGTCAATTACCAATGCCGCAGTTAATTTTAGGCACTGTTTGATCGCTCATATTAATCGGAAATATTCTTACATTTTGTTAATTATAACAAATATTGGCACATTTTTTTAGCAGAAACTGTTGCATAAAAATACAACAAATCCATCGGACCAATCATAAGAATAACTTAAGATGTAAATAGTTCATTTGTGAAAAGAAGATTACCACAGGACTGGTGTAGCAAGCCATCTTAACCCATGCTTTACTAAAATGTAACTCGATCACCCTAAAAAGAGTAGATACTACTTGTTATTTCTCATTCAATAATGTATTGAATCATCAGGAAATTAGGCAAAGCCTATGAACGGTGAAATCTTTAAAAAAATCCTTTCATTTTTCCGTTTTAAAGGTGTCATTCGTTATTTCATGCACCGCTTCTGTTTTCACTCGGAACACTCGACGATTATTATCAATCCGAAAACTTGAGATTTGTTCCGTTATCGGAATACACCGCCTTTTATCATTGAGTTACATTGTAAATGGCGGCGCCTGAACATTTCATTGATAGATATAGAATTCTATATATTTTTTAATTGTTTTTTATTTGATTTTCTTTTAAATTACACATGTAGTCTATAGCCGGGCAAGCCAAAGCCCGGGCCCGCACAGCGGACTTTGACTTCCCCGTATTAAAGTTTGTCTTATTTTCATTAAGCTATTCATCTCTCAAGATGAATAAAGTCTTAAAAGCATCACGACAAAAGATTCACAGAATAACAATTGTTCATATTTGAAGTCAGTACCCGACTGTTTTTACATTTTTCTTTTGACTTTCTCATCATTTACGATATACAGACATTCACTTTATGGCCATTTTAACATGTCATTTCGACACCTATTTTGAATTAAGTAGAATTAAAAGAAACAAAATTATAGAGAAATATATTGAATAAAAGTAATGGATACCGTACGAGTTTTTCTTCGAAAGTGTGTTCTTACAGGCGTATGAGGACAGTTTGGTAGGATAAACAACAAATTGTCCGAGGCGACAATGTTATGCATGGTTTTGTTTTGGATTGACACAAACATGTATACTAGCAATGAATCAGCCGATATCAGGAGTGTTTAACATAGCAAGTGCGCTATTTTGAAAAGTGAGAACGTGACATTCATTTGACGCCGTTGACGTTGTCAAAATTCTCCATGACGATGCATATATGTTGTTTGTAAATACTTTCAAAATACAAACGCTAATCACAGTTCAGTATTTTTTTGTAAATGTGTTCGCTTGATATTTATACTTTTGCTGACGACATTTGCACAACGTATGTGTTTTTAAGACTAAAAAATGAAGAAATATATGAACTTTGCGGACATCTCTCGTAGTTCATATAAAACTCAAGATAATTATACGATATATGAAATCGATGTTAATTATCATTCTGCAAAAGGTAATGCTTGTTCATAGACAGGTGTAAAGTTTGAAGTTTACCTGATTTTATACTTTACCCGATTTGACTGCGATGCCAAACAGAAAATGTAAAATCAAATAATTTCACCAAACCTTGATAAGTTTAGAACATTTACTAGATGGGTAATGAAACAACACAACACAATTTGAAAGCACGTGTAAATGTACGTCACAAATGCACCTCACACTATTTGTCACTTCACAAAATAAATTCGGAATATTGATTATGATTATTATAATTTTACGTGATTAACTATATCATGGTATTAAAACGTTCTTGTTGAATGATTTAAGAAATTATATAGCTGAATAAACAACCGGTAATGTGCCAAATTATTTGACACTTATCGCCTTGCCAGTCTAGATAACCAGTACGAACTGTGTGATATCATGTAAAACAGGGGTAATAAGATTTTATCTTGAAAATTCTGCTGTTTCAGTTTCAATTACTTATGAAAAGGTTGCTCTTTTTTATCAATAATTTATTAGCCCGCATATTTTCTTATATATCTCTTATAAACATCATGTCATGTTTTACGTACTTACCGCTTTAAGTCATCTAAAAATTACTGTTTTCTAAGTGACATGACTTGAAATCTTTTTTATCTAAGCCTTAATGTATGAGAATAGAAAAAGAATATTGATCATGAATTTCGTTTTCACAACCTATTATTTAAGAGATCAGAGTTTTCAAATTGCCACTAGGAAACATTCGTACATCTCTATTTATCAAACTCAAATTATTCTAAACCTTTAGGTAAATCAAATTGTTTAAAAACTGGTATATACAGATATGATACAATGTATATTATTTCTTGAATGCGCATGCGCTAAATGCAACATCCGTTAGTATGGAAAGATCGTAAAAGTATTGTGAAAAGATCTATAAGAAATTACATTGTCGTCAAGATGGTGCATCGCTTCATCTGAGTTCAAATATTTAATGTTTCAATTTTTATGTTATTTGTAAACCCATATTACGGTCTAACTCAGGGGTGTGTCTTTAGTAGGGGTCTAATGATAAGGTAATTTATATGTCTAAGAGTTTAAAGTACCAAGAGGTTGATAAGCTTCTGGTATATCAATACCTTTTAAACGTTGGTTTGTTGTATCCATAATCGCGTCCGGAATTTCAAAACAGTGTAACAAATGTCTGTATACTGGTATCCGGAATTTTGGATACTATTTTTTTAAATTGAATCAAATAAATGATAAAGTCACATAAAAGGATGTGCATTAAAGTATCATACAAGTATTAATATTTTGTAATAGCTGTGTTCCTGACCAAACATAAATAAATGAAATGAAAACAAAAGAAAAAAGAAAAGAAAAAGAAATATAGAATACGACGAATTTTTAGTTATAACAGACACGATGACTTATATCCTAGATATGTTATGTGTTATGATATTACATATACCTTATTATACCTGAGTGAATAAATAATGGTAATATACTTTTTTATATTTCAGGCTTTGGGCAAAAAGGAAACACTCAAACTTGTTTCTCGGCATTAAACAGTGCGGAAGTGTATGCCCGTTTCGAGTTTATAAAAGACGGGCCTATTACAGAACATCAAATATTTAGGTTTAAGGCAGCTGTTCATTTTCGTGATAACGAAACTGATTGTGCTATTCTTGAACTAGAGGAAAAATGTAATGGGACTGAAATACCGCGTTCATTTAAATATTTTTGTTTAACAAGACTTAATAAAAAATTTAGTTTGATCGGACATCCATTAGGAAATGCAATGGAATTTAACCACGTGGACAAGATTATTGATATTGAAAGTGAGGAAACCAAAAGGGACATTATTGAAGTAAAACAAAGGAGTTTGAAACACTCAGGCAAAGATTATGATATGCCTCCGCATAATATCCTGAATAATCCTAAAAGATTTTTGTTTCATTGCAAGTTCACAAAAGGTGCATCTGGATCGCCTGGTGTGGTCACCTGCTCCGACGGGCGTATTGTAGTTGTGACAATGTTATTGTGCGGACTTCCGGATTGGTATTATGACTCAAACGTTGATGCTAACGTTAGATCCCAGTGGCCGAAAGATCATTGTGTTGAACAAGGGGTTAATCTTAAATATGTCTATGAAAAGATGTATCAATGCAACAAATCGCTGTGCAATCAAATATTCCATGATGATGATGAGTCTAAATCTAATTAAAACTCATTACAGGACAAATGCATTTGAGTTGAAAGCAGTTTAGGAAATAATGTATAAAATACATGTCTTTGAGTAAGATGTTCTGTTTTATGCTTACAATTACGGCAAAAAGGAAATTTGAAAGGTTGCTTTATAACCATAGACAAAAAGAGCAAAAGTGTATATGTTGCATTTGCTTTTGGTTATATCTTCATTATAATAAGATAAAATATATCATTAGTTATAATGATTTGACAAGTAATTTGACCTAGATAAACCCTGTTAGTAAATATAAAAGAAGCTTTCAGGCTCAATAGCGAACAGTTTGTATACATTACCTTTTAACTTTCAAGACTTGGTGTTGGTGATGATGATAATATGTAATGGATAATGTTGTTGTTATTATTATTATTATTGTTATTATTATCTTTTTTATTATTCTAGATGACTTGCTGGCTAATTAAAGTTATGCTTTCTCGCTAATTCCCAGTGAATGTATATATAAAATTATGTGATATATTTTGACATATAGGTATGTTGGATTTTATCATTTTTCTCTGCTTTATATTGTAGAAATATAGTTCTATTGTAGTTTATATAAAATATCAAAGTAAAATGTAAGAATTATTGTCATTTACGATTGACTATAATTATATCTATAACATTTCTTCATGGTATATTTATGTTCTTACATGCAAGAAAATACAAATCATTATTAGGTCTGTTCATATGTGTTTATCAATTATAGGCTGATTTGTAGATTTTATATATTTATTAATGCTTTGCTTATCAATGTTCTAGTTAAATTTGATGTCGTTATTTTTCAGCTCAAGAATATACAGATATTTATAGTTATCTTTATGTTCTTAACATATAGAGACTATTTGTTTAGTTCAGTATAAGATCGGAATATATTTCACCGAGTGAGCACCAAAAGAAATATGAACTTTTAGTGTTCACAGTGTGAAATATATTTCGATCTTACACTAAACTAAACAAATTTTCTTTTTAATATATGCAAAGAAACATTTTAAAAAGACATTTAACCTAATACTGAATGAAAAGCGCGCCAAATAATAATACAACGTGACGTCATTTACGACATCACGTCATTAAGTTGGTTTCCGGTACTGTGCACTCTAGTATTTCACTGAAACAACGTAAGGGGCTTAAATTCAAAACAGTGAAAGTATCGAATTGTATTGTAGCGTATGAACATACAACTTCATTCATAATGGAAAAATGACGTCATCTGAAGAACGCGATTTCATTCATAAAAGGCGCGT
>NW_026860923.1:0-119771 GCF_026571515.1 Ruditapes philippinarum
CATTTTAATATTCATTCGTGATATCAGTGCTGTTTGTTTGCTTTATGATTTATACCTTTAATACATCAAGTTTTGCATCAAAGTTTATTACAAATGGCTTTGTTTGTTCCAGCATATAAGGTTTTGCGATAAATTACCCCTAAAGCTGGCAACAGGGACGTGATAAATGTTAATTTATTTCCAATATGACCCAGTCACCCCAAGTCTGTTATTCTTATAAAAAACATAAGAAAATGTTTATGGTAGATGAATATTCTCCCTGACAATGTGTCTGCTTATGTAAAAATACATACATATGCATATTTTTTATACTTTTCAAATGACTATATGAATGCTTTAAAACATTCCGATAATTTCAATTAAATACCAATTATTTTATACTAGTAGTTTTAAAATGGTACAGAAACATATTAAAGTCATGCATCTAAACAACTCGGCACCGTAGCGATCTTGTGTAATTTGCATTAGTTTAAACTATAGATTAATTGCGTTAAACACATGTGTTCATCAAGATAAACGAGTACACATTGATTGAATTTAATCGATAATACGGAAAACATAATGGATTATAACCAAATATTTTATTTTTAAAATATTTATTTAAAACGAAAATGTTAAATTTCTAAAAAACAAACGGAAAAGGTTTTCATCAAACATATTTTTATAAATACTATTTTGTACAATGTGTTAAATACTTAACGATATCGATGCAGATGAAGAATATATTTTTCTAAAACACATATCTCGTTTTTAACATATACTGTGTTCCTTTTTAAGGCTGGATGCCTCCAGATTAATGAAAATATTTCAAGAACATTGAACGTTTTTGCAGTATTTTTCAAAACAGTTCTATTGCGCTACTTAACGCAGTAAGGGATATTTTAGCATATTTTGATCGTTTTTGGTAATAAATAGGGCTTGTAAGTGCTGTTTGCAATGTGGAAGTTATTTTCTGTGTTCATTTCACAATATTTTTCTGTTTAATTAGTTTTTAAATTGTCATCGAAAATAAGCCTGTATCTTAAGCCTTGTATCTTTGATTTGAATTATAGACATTCATTATTTAATTCAAAATAATTGTTTACGCGCCAAATAAAAGTGAAAATGGTTTGTCCTTAAGATTGATGAAAATCAAAAATGTATGAAAGACTTCAATACTTGAGATAAAATAGTTAAATGCTTTGATATCAGATACCAGAAGGAATGACGTAAACAGCAATCGTGACAAAATTACTTTGCAGACGAATTATGAACATGTGTGAAATCAATTTGATTTATAAGTTTGTTAACACGTTTTCCTCCTGCTTTTTTGGTGCCTGCTCGTGCCTGAAACAATGCATAGAAATGCTTCTAACTTACAGGTTTTCCTCTACCAGTAAATCTAGAGAGTACCCATATGGCCTTTATGTCACTGCTAACAAACCCACCAAAATTTATTTAATGACTCACAACTTTGAACTTTAACAGTCAGACAAAAGAGAACATTTTATAAATTGCAAACGGGAAAACATGATACTAGTTCCTCTTGATATGCGGTTCCGAGATACTCGACTGTCAGAAGCGTATCATTTATTAGGCATGTGTTCGTGAAATTAGTTGGTTCATCATCTCAGAGTAAAACGTTATAAATTTTCCTATTTTATCAATTTATATGACATTGTTTTAATAATTCATTTTTTCTCACATTGTGCTTAAGCAGAGCTGCTTTGTTATTGTGCTGCATTTGAAAATACAATTATTCTGAAGGTCATTTCATGTTTTCACAGAATATATCTGTAAATCTCAAAATTCCAAATAAGACTCGAATCATAATACTTCACTTAGAATATAATTTCTTTGTTCCAATGTAATTGTCTTTTTAATCGTCACATTATAATCACGTTAATTCATCAGATATTTAACTGAAGTCAATTTACTTAATATATTAACATAACTTTTGTTTTGTCATGAAGAAATACGTATCAAATAGCCTCTTACTGCAAGTCAACGTAAGTCTGCTTTTGACAACCTGATAACTTTTACGCTGTAATTCAACAGTTTGACTATTTTTTGCTGAAATGAATTTAACCAGAATTCAGTACGTTTCATAAACATTCTGAATTATCAAAATTAAGTGAATGTTCAATTCTAATCAGCATTAAATGAATAAAAATGGGATGAAATGTGAAGCAATTAAAACAAACAGCTACGCTCACCGAACATAAAATGCATTTCATAAATTCAAGTTAGGCCCTAAGAGTGTAAAATTACGTTACAGTATAAAAATGCATTTTCAAATTATTATCGTCTCTCAAGACATATGTTTCATTTAACTTGCGTCACAAGCAAGCTTTAGCATGGATTATAAAACGAGATTAATGTCTTATTGTCGACATTTTCTCTGAAATGTAATGATTTATTTTCTCTACATGTTTAAGTATCGTCTTAAATATGGATGGCATATGTTTGCCGATATCTGTTGACTGTTATTAAATATATGCCTGAAATCGCATTCAAAAATGCTATGTTGTGGCAGGTGTTCATTTAACTTTAACTGCAGCGCATAATGTAGATAGACATAGGCAAACATTTTTATTAAGTCATTATGTAATAACCTCACCATTATTTTCATAAATTTATTGTATAAATCAATGAATGCACAATATATAATACATCGAAATCGCCATTACTTAATACTAAAAAGCCTTACAATATTTGATACATACATTGTGTTTATTTCGTAATATGCAATGTTTTAAAAACAGTATTATCGGGACCGATATCAAACAACTTTTAGTTTTATACTAGTCTTGTAAAATTATAAAGAACAAATTATTAAATTCCCGACTTTGTGTATTTAAAACAATGTTGCTTAAACATTCAGCACTCTGTACAGTCATAGTTTATTTGATCGTAGTTTCTTTAATTACATTATCATTCAACTTTTATGTCATAGAAACAATGCAATACTAAATGGGGTTTAAGCATTTTACGGTAAAAAAAAATTTAATTCAAATCTTATGATGCGCAGGACATAATATATGCAGTTGGAAATACACCGCATGATGTAAACTAAGCAACTTATTTCTGAAAGAAAATTGCTCTTAATGTTCTGCCGCATAATGATAAAAGTATTCCTCGTTATTTGCATTATTTGCATAAAATCAACCGTCTAACAAAATGCAAAGGAGAGACAAACTTCTTCTTGTCAGGATGTTTCAGAATTTTAATGTGTTTCTTCCTCGCATGGTTTAAGAGTTTGTAAGATATCATTGACATTGGTAACTATTTAATATATAGCACACGCAGTAGTATCGGATTTATATAAAATAGTCATGACACAATACACGGACTTATTTTAATATATGTATTTTTTCTTTTAGAAACATTTATGATATTAACATAATTATATATTCTTTGTCTTTTAGAAACATTGTATTTTATAACATTAGTTTTATTTTGCACACCATTTTTCACTAAAATACCCAGGAAATAAAAAAAGTTATATTTAAACAGATATTTATTAAGATAAATAATGATTACCCTCCTGTCGAAATTGTGGTCCCCCTACCTTGTGTACTCTCCAAATTCTGGTGTGGTGCCTCCTGGTGCCCTGCTGTTGTTGCTGGGTGCGTCTTGCCTTTCCTTTAGTTATGACTAACACAGAGTTTATTCTAACTGTATGTATATAAATATCTTATCAAATATCTTATAATAAATATGATAAAAGTCATGTTCGTCCTTTCGAAAGAAGTAAAAATTTGTTGATGAAGCATAATGTGCCTTTAATATACTATATTAAGTTTAATATAACAAATTAAAGAAAACGTTGGTTACTTTGAATAGTTTGTTTTATTGGTTTTCAAAAACGAAAATGATTATCATTTCGCATGCATATTTCATTTTTAACTGGTTCGTTAAATGGTAACAGTTTGAAATATACATATACATGTAATAGAAACCAAAACTATGATATTTGATACTTAAAATGGCCATGTAACGCAATCAAAATTGTAAGTTTACACTTTATATCATTTTCGTGATGAACAAATTTCTCCGTTATTCTACAGCGTGTCTCTTTAAATATATCCAAACAGAAGCATACTTAAAATAACTTTTCCATATAATACCCACTGTTATTTAGGCTTTAAATCTTTATATCAGTCACCTGTTACATAAGTGCTGATTCATCATTCGCCCTTTAAACATGTTTAAATCGAATGTACTGCTTGACTAGGCAAAAGTTCAATTTCTAAGAACGCAAAGCTGAAATGGAAATTAAATTTAGCTTTGTGGAACTGTGATTGATTAAAACATGAAAGATAAGTGAAATTGTAGGAACACTTTTTTTTACACAAAAAACAAATCAAAACAATTATAATATTATTCATCAACAATAATTGAATAGAAAAAAGTACATTTTTATATATATTACCGCTGCTGTGTATTTTGTTTTTAGGGAACTAACATGATTGATAAGTTTGTTTGAGGTTTTTACCAGATTTATGAATTTATTTATTTGATCTTTAAGAAACTGAAACTAAAATAAATAAAAATAAAGACACGATATGTGACATGTGATATGTGACACGAACTTTTAGCAAACAGTAACCAACGGTATAATACTAATCGAATATTACCTGTATTAATATCATGAACACTATTACAGTATTGAATTATATATTAATATACTTTGAAGCGTTTGTTGCATTCCTGCAGATAGTGACACATAATACTAGCCTGTACCACATAAGTCTTTCTAATCCAGTGTGACGGAACCGATTATACAGGTAGTGTCTTTGGGAAAGAAATCATACATTTTCAAATGTATAATGTTTTTCAACAATAAAAATAATAATATTGATAATTAGCAGAGGTTTAGGTCGCTGACATTTAGGCATTGACCCCATAATTTTTATAGGACTATATATTACTGGGGACACTGTTGATTACTATACTACATAACTAATTTATGGAAGATTAGTTGGTCTACTGTGGTACAGGGAATTAATGTTTTTTTTGCTAGGGGATACACTCTCTTTCTTCAAGAAATAAACCATGTCTAATGATTTTAACCCCAAACGACTCGTAATAATTAATAGAACGTTTGCGTTATAATTCAGTAGGTCGTTTATCATTTTATTCAATACCAATCACATTGATATATTCAAGATTAATGACATTTCATGGATGCCTGCCTTTATATGTAAGAAATCCAATAATCTGGAATATGTAGCGACCCTTGCCTAAATAAGTGTGAACAATATATAGCTTTAAACAAGATATCTAATAATGGATAGCATAAGTTTTAAGATAATAACTATGTTTGACCTACAAAATAAACCATTTCGGCCCTATTTTGTCTTTCGGCAACACTACTAACTATTTATTGTACTAGTTACTTTAGCAATATGGCAAAGCAAGTTCCTGTCAAAGAATTTATTTAATTATGTTTTAAAAGTAGAAATAAAGTAAAGAGGGTACAATTATATTTTTGTAAGTCGAAGCTCTAAATGCTATTATTTTGTTTGCCTAGAAGTTATTATCGAGGTGTTTAATCCGATACCCAACTCAACTTCTTACAAAACATAAATACACAATTCCTTTAAAGCAGCAAAATAAGCTTACTGTAATAGATATTCTGAGGAATGATAAAGAATAGCTTAAGGAGTAAATATGAGTACATAATCCCTCAAGCCAAAGCTTACCGTTCAGAAATACTTTGCGGTAATGTTTTTTATAAGCAATTTTAACCATTTCTATAATGTTCTGTGGCAACTTCGTTGACTGCAGACTGATGTAATTAAAATGATGAACTCAATACTTAGGGCAATTATTAATTTTGGAAACTGAACGTTACTACATTATAAAGATAATGGGTTTCCATAAGGAACTCAAATGTTTGCTAAGCTCGTTGTTAATTATTTTGGTTATAAGTATCATAATTCGACCGTCCGATACAAATAACGGACAACGGAAATCAACTAAAAGACAAGTGCTTATGGTGCAATTGCATTTATTGGATGAATATGACAATACTTGTTTCAAATATTACAATTATGTCTGATGTTTCTTTTTAGTTATTCATACCTTGTAAATGCATATTATAGAAGCAATAAATACTATGAATAATTTAATTTGTAAACATATATTCGTTTATATAATTGTAAAATTGTTGTTATTTTTGTTGTTGTTTTTGCATATAACTAATCGACAAAACAATTCCAATGTTTCCTAAGCTAACAACAAACTCTAAAGACAAAATATGTATTTCAACATACTTTTATATATTTCTAAAAGTATGTGTTTATAACCAATGCGTGAGGCACAAAGCTAGATTATTGATATATATGGTGTATAGACGTTTGAAATATAAGCAGATATTCATATTCCTTTTGATGTTATGTGAATTTATCAAATGAAAATTGCAAGTAACAAATAATTATTTTGCGTTTGAATTTCATATTAAGTTCAGCATCCTTTGAGATAATGTTTATGCATCAAAAAGGAAGAAAAACAAATGAATACGCCAACTGAATCGGAAACGTAACATATGACACATCTGGGGAAATATCTGAAATGCATAACATCATTATTTCAATTCAATAGCGTTGTTGATGGAAATTTATAATCGGCACATCTGTCTCAAGATGAAACTTGTGAGTATTAATTCACAATTTCCTTTAAACAACAAAAAAGCTTATTATAAGAGACATTCAAGGAACGAAATAGATACATAATGAACATTTACCTCCAAGCTGGAGCTTCCTTTTCAAGACACTAGTTGTGTAAATGTATCTTTTAAATATTTCATATCAGCTTAAAAAAGTAAAAGTCCATATTATGTCTGTAATACCGTGGGTATATCTTACATTTTGTCTTAAAAGCAATTCTAATAAAATGTAAGACAAAGTGACGCAAACGCAATTTGAACATTTAATAATATATATTAATTTTATTCATTTTTTTAAATTATTATCATCATCATTATTATTACCGCTATGGAATAAGAGAATTTATATGTTAATTAAGAAGTAAGAATGTATGGCATAAATAGACTAACGCAATAAAGATTACAAAATAACTTTAGACATATATATACAGTTTTATGTTTCTTGAAATTTATTTATTTTCATATAATACATGTATATTAAACAAGAAAATCAGATTCTTAATGCCAGCATTAAACTGTCAGTGTTAATTAAACGTTTAAACATATTTTATTCTAGGTATTTGTAAATCGTCACCTGGGTCTAATTGTAAATAAAGTACTGTTGTTTTTAAACTTACATCAAACGCTAAAGATTAAACACTTATGAAATACAATATAATTATATATTAATTTTCAAAAAAAAGTCTGTAGATGTGAGCTACACAGCTAAATCTTTGAAGTCCATGATTTATAGACGTTTAAGAGAGGAAGACATTGTGCATTAGCAATTTCGCGATTGATATTGCACAGACGATTTCCTTTGCTATTATGTTTATTAATATTTTTCAGTGTCGTTTTGTAAAGATTTAGGTGTCTTCTGCAAAGCTACCAATTGATGTTTTGCGTTTTAATTTCGCGTGAAGGGCAGCAGCTGTTGTGGCATTGTCAATGCATCAAAAAAGAAAGTCAAGCAATTGAATCTGTCAACAGAACGTTACATATTATCTGGATTGTCTGATGTCACTTGTTGCTTTTGTTCCTGACATACATATTCGACACAAAATGTGAATTTAAACTCATAGCACTTGAATTCTAAAGTCAGAAATTAAGTCCTCTTTTCTAATTAGTTACTATGTAAACCAGCAGATGTTAAAAAAGATTTCAGGATTTGTCATTTAAAAAGAATGAGTTGACACAAAAGCGTTTTGCTCTCCATTTAAAATTGACTGTGTCCTTGTTGATATTAAGGTTACAATGCATTTTGGTAGTTTACAAAGTGGTTGTATATAATGAGTATTATCATGCATAGAAAGGTTACTATGCGCTGTACATATTGTTTTTATGATTTACTTTATTGAAACAAACATATTTCATGGGCTTCGTTTTAATTACATGAATGCTTCACATTTACAAATGTAAGGTATTTTTTTATTGAAGATACAGGGTCTTTGTCATTAAATTGTATACAAAAATGTCTTTAAAATTGTGTTAAACTCAATAATTTGATTTTAATCTATGACCTTTTTTCCGTTTAATATTATAGTTAAAAAGGAAAGAAAGAAAAATCACTATTGTAATTGTTCAAGTAAAACATATGGAAGGACAATTATCATTAACATAGAGGTAGATATTTGTTCATAAATTACATGTTTCGATGATAAATCATAAAATTGCTTACTGACATATTATGCAGAAGTTTGTAAAATACAAGATTGAATATGCAGTTTGAAAATTAATGACGGCCAAAAAATGTCAACAAAAATGATATATTTTTGTATGTATAATTCTCATAGTATAAAACTTTATATGGTTACAGAAAGACAAAAAGTTGCCCATTATGCGTCAAATATGCCTTTATTTTCTAACACTTTTTAATTTTTTTGTACTTTTAAAGTACAATGACATTCTTGAACCAATGGTTAGTGAACTAATAAACACACGATTCATTATTGTTGTCTTTTCCCCGCCATTTCAAGAATAGATATAAGTGAAACACAAAATGCAACATACCGATAACACATTGTTACATATACAAATGTAATACACTGTACAGTTAATTGGTTTCAATACACAAGAAACAACTGGCAAGTAACGACTAAAACTTTAAAAAAGCAATATATTTTACAAATGCAATGTTATGATATTAACCTCCCTTTCACTTGCAAAAACATGCCAAGCAACGAATGATCTATAGTTTGTTCGTAACGATTGACAGTTCTTGCAGAGCATGAAAAATGGTATTGAGGACTTTGACGGAAGTATACCAGTTAATACCATTTTTTGGCAACTGTTTAAGATTTAAAACGTCTTTATCAGTTATCTGTTACATAAGTGCCAATACGAAAATTGAAACATTCACCTTTTAAATCGAAAGTATTGCATGGATAGGCGACAGTTAAATGTCTAAGAATATCTAAGAATGTCTGGAATGGAAATTAAAATTTGATTCCTTTTTTGACTGTGATTGATTAAAACATTAAAGTTAAGTGAAAATGTAAAACAAAAAACTTAAATTTAAAACAAATCAAAACATTTTTCGTAAAGACAAAAAAATCCTTTTTTGCATTTTCTTAATATATTACCGCTGTTTTTGAATTTTGTAAAATAATTTTGGGAAAAATGATTGCGAAGTTTTTGGGTGTTTTTTTAGTTATTACCAGATTTTATATAGAACTAGGATATCTGACTTAAGAAATTGAAAATTAAAGTACCTTATATAAATATTTTAAACAAATTTTAACCAAGGGTGTAATATTAAGAGACTAACTTGCATTTAAGTAATGTACTTCTATACTGTATTGAATGATTTATTAAGATTTAAGGTGTTGGGTTGCTGCAGATCGTGACACATAGTTCAAGCCTGCAACATATAAGCCTTCGTAATCCGACGTGACAGGAAATTATACAGGATGGACATTGAAAAAAGAAATAACTTATTTTCAAACATATTGACCATTGAACCCATATCAATATGGGATCATATTGGTCCAGGGACATTTTTGATTACTGTATGTAAATACATTACACAAATAATATACGGAAGGTTAGTTGAACTACTAACACACAAGCGCATGTATTAACACGCTGCACCTGATCTCTACCTCCACAAAGAATGTCCAAATGTCACCATGTGAACTTTTACCTGCGTGATGGTAAACCTACACCCTTACAAAAAGTTATGAACATGAAGTGATGTTTTTGCTGCCTGCAGATAAATTTTCCCCAAGAAATGAAGCATATTCAATAAGTGTTAACCCCAAACGAATTGTAATAATTCGTAGAACATTTGCGTTATAAATTAGTAGGTCGTTTATCATTTTATTCAATACCAGTCACAGTGATATATTCACGATTAATGACATTTCATGAATGTCTGCCTTTATAGGACAGATATCCAATAACCTAGACTATCAATAGCTACCATTGTCCAAATAAGCATGAAAAAAACATTGCTTTTTAATATGATATCTAAGAATGGATGTTTTAAGATAAAAACAATGCACGATCTAAAAAGAAAACCATATCGGCTAACCCTATTTTGTCGTTAAGCAAAAGCTTGTTGATAGAAATATAATTCTGTTTAACTATTTATTGTGCTAGTAATATGACAATATGGAAAATCAAGTTCCTGTAAAAACATTCTTACTTATGTTGTAAAAGTAACAAAGACACATTTCTAAGTTTGTTAATTATTGCCTTAATTATATCAATCCTTTGAGAAAAATATGATCCGCATGATATTTTTTCTGGTCATCGCCGCCTGGAAAACATTATTAGCAAAAGTCTAATGTGAAACAATATTTTGTAAAGCTTTTTGACAATACTTTATTGATTTAATTTGTTTTATAAATTTGAATTTTAATAAAGTAAATATGTACGATTACAAATTATTTATAGTTAGTGACATAGTTTTTGTTGTAAGTTAGTCATCTAAAAGAAAGATTTGGAAATAATATTTAACGCCTGAACGTGGCATTTGAGAAGAAAACTTTTGGATTTCGCCAGTCCAGTTTAATTTACGTAAAACTTTATGTTATTTCTTAAAATCATTTAACGTAATAAAACTCAAAAAGGTCAAGAGGGTAGACACAAATATCCTTTTTATTAGTTGAAACTCAAAAAGTTTATGTAAATGCTATTATTTTATTTGCCTAGAAGTTATTATTGAATTGTTTTATCTGATTCCCAAATCAGTTTCTTACAGAACTGAAATTTGAGAACAGTAAGACACTTTTCTCTTACAGCAGCTTAATAAGCTTATTGTAATAGAAATTCAAAGAAATGATAATGAATAGCTTAACGAGTGAATATGAGTACATAGTCCCTCAGGCTAAAACTTACCTTCAGAAATACTTTGCTATAATGTCTTTATAAGCACCTTAAATAATTTCTATATTATTTGTTTAACAAAGACAGATGTGATTAAAATGCAAAACTGCAAACTGCATACTAAGGGCAATTTTAAATTTCGGAAACTGAACTTTACTACAACAATATAAAGTAAATGGGTTTCCATAATGAACTCACAGTTTTTTTGCTTTTATATTTTTCGTAAACTCGTGATTATTATCTTTTTTATAATCCTCATAATGCGACCGCCCGATACAAATAACGCACAACTGTTTACAGAAATTAACTGAATAACAAGTAATTGCGTTACGATGAAATTTATTGGCTGAATATGACTTTACTTCTTTCAAATATGACTTTTATGTATGATGTTTCATGCCTTGTAACTAACACATGTGTATTAAATAAGCAATAAATATTAGGCTTGATATATATTTGTTAAAATATATTATTCTATATAATTGTAATGTTTTGTATATACGTAATTAATCGACAATAAAATTCCCATGTTTGCTAAGCTAACAATAAACTCTTAAGACAAAACACACTTTTATGTATTTTTAAAAATATGTGTTTTAACCAATGCGTGAGGCACAAAGCTAGATCATTGATTTATATTATGTAATGTTGTTTGAAATAGAACAATAAATATTAGCAGTATTCATATTCCGCATGACGTATCCTTTTGATGCTGTTTGAGTTATTTCTTTTCAATGTAGTTTTGCAAATTTTTTTAATGCAAATTGCAAGTTACAAATAGATATTTTGCGTTTCAATTTCATATCAAATTCAGTATACGTTGAGACAATGTCTTCGCATCAGAAAGGAAAAAACAAACAAATGAATATGCAAACTGAATTGAAAACATAACATATGACACATCTGGGGAAGTATCTGAAATGTTTATCGTCATTTTTTTACATTTTGTCACTGACATTCATATCCGACAATGTAGTAAAAGTTAAAAAAAAATCCAAAAGTCTGAAATCGGGTTTACAAGAAACAAGACTTTAGACAAATTTAAACTGGACCGTTTTCTCTTAGTAACCAATCCATAAACACAATTCTTATGTTTTGCTATAAAACTCAAAAGAAAAACATCGAATATATTAAGTTAAGTAATATAGCTAAAATGTTATATGCATGCACATGTTCAAATTGCTTAATATTGTTTCAGAATATTTTTTCTAGTATCATTATTTTAGCAAAAATAAAACAAACAAAAAAGTTTTGAATTGCCACTTTGCTTTGCAAAGCATGTCTTTTAGATTCTTACTAACTGAATTTTTATATATGGAGATGATTTAAAGTGACATTATAACCATCCAAGGGTATATAGTGAGTGAACGGGTGAAGATCAAAATATGTTTTCATTTTGCCATAATCCCTTTTAATTTAATAATTAAGTTCGCATAAACAATTAATGACACACAGATCTGAATGAAATTTCTATAAATGTCCGTTAGAATTTACGTATAACACTTAGTTAATAAAAATAGTGGGGTAGTCTTTTTAATGTTTTGGCAGATGTTGGTTAACTGTCATTTTGACAGTCAATCTTTTGAAATATAAAGTCAATTCAGCTCCACTTTACTATGAAAATATGAGCATAATGTCACTTTAAATGAAAAGCTCATATTTTACTCATCGTCAAAAGAATGTGGACAGTCACTTATGCTGAATAAGATGACGTAAGATTGCATGCTCTTCCTTTTAAATTGATATTATCCTTGTTGATTGAAAGGTTTAAATGCATTTCGATATTGATTAATTCAACCTACATGTCATGCGAGACAATTTTTGTTTTAAGATAAAGATAATTTTAGATAAATTACTTAAACCAAATAATTCCGTTTGAGTGTATATTCTTTATTTCACTCAAACTTGACAAACACAATAGAAGAAAAACATATTAAAGGTGATATTCCAAATATGTCAGTCAAAAGGACATTCAAATTTCCACCTAAAATGCGCTTGTTCTTACGGAATTGTGCATAAAGAACGCACATGCGTATTTATTTTGTAATAACCTTGAACCAACTGACATATACAGATATCAAACTTTATGTCCTAATATAGTTAACCATACGGTTCTACTGTGAAACCTGACGCCATGACGTCCTTAAGATCCTTTCGAAATGCTTTGTTCACAACGGCGTAAATCATTTGATTAGCAAAAAGTAAATATATAGAAAATGAACATAATTCTGTGATTATGTACTTAATATATTTAACCTATTTCATTGCAAGATGCTGCGAATGAATTATATATTTTTATTAAAGTAAATCTAAAGTGATTTATTTATAATTGTTTCAATTATACCAATCCTTTAAGGAAATAACAGCACCTGCAATACTCATGGTCTTTAAAAAGCTATTTACAATAGTGTAATGTTGAACAAGGTTTTAAATGTCGAGCGTATTGACATTTGTTGGTTTAATTAAAATAATAAATTGAAACAAGTATAAATATATGTAAATGTTACATTCATATCCGACAAAAATGTCAATTAAAACTCAACACTTGAATTCAAAAGTCTAGAAGAGAGTCTTCTTTCTGAAATAAACATAATATTCAAAGTAGAACATGTAAAAAGATATTTTCTTGCATATCAGACTGGCGTTTCTGTGAGATTTTCCCATGCCGGAAATTTCATCTAGCATGGGGGTGCCAGATGAGTCGCGTGCCAAACACCATTATGTCATTTTAGCGCACTTTATGAATGAACCGCGGAAAAATGAAGTCGTTTTAGAAGGGAAATGTGTGCTTAGGATGACGTCATTTCGCCGTTGTTATTTAAGTTGTAGGTTCATACGCTATTGTAAGAAAATAGTTATAGATGAAATGACTTTAATTTCCATGAACATAATTATATCATATTAAGGTAAACTATTTAAAATAAGACATAATATGGCAGAATTTTAATGCAAGAAAAAATATCTGACATCTGTTTGCGATTCGGATCGAATTATCCATCCCTCGGAGAACCCGTCATGGGCGGTAACTCGGCAAGCCTTGTTACCGCCCAATGGGCGGGTTCCATCGGGACGAATATTCCGGTCCGAACCTCAACATATGACAGATATTTTTAATCTTTATCAATCTATTGATACGCTCACTTTTTATTTAATTCTATAACAGACAAAAACATCGAACATGGTTAGTTAAATAATAAGACTAAAATGTTAGGTACACGTTATAACTGCTAAATCTGTTTCAAAAGAATTCTAACTCAATATCAATAATCTACAACAAAGGACAATCTTAATTTGAATTGATATTTTAAATCCCGTATTATAAAGGTTTTCCTTACCAATTAAATATATGACTTTTTATGTAAAAATCAATATTTTACTCCTTGTCAAGAGAAGGTGATTTGTAATTTAATAAGAATGAGTTGATATAAAAGCGATTTGTTCTTCATTTAAAAATGATATTTAATTATTTTTTAACAAAGTGGTTGTATTATGACTATTATTATTAATTATTATTATTATTATTATATTATTATTATTATTATTATTATTATTATTATTATTATAGGAAGGTTACCATACGCTGTACATATTGATTTTTATTTAACCTTTTAAATTTACTTTGATTATTGAAATAAAAAATATTCAACAGGCCTCATTTTAAGTACATGATCGTTTCACATTTACACATGTAAGGTTTGTTTAGTATTGAAGTTGCCGGGGTTGTGTCATTCACTTGTATACTTAAATGTCTTGATTGAAATCAATAATTTGGTATTCATAAATGAACGTGTATCCGTTTTATAGTATAGATAAAAAAGGAAGTAAAAGCATAATTGTAATTGTTAAAGTAAAGTATGTATAAGGACAATAATTATTAACATAGAGGTATATATGTGTGCATAAGTTATATGTTTCGAAGATAAATAATAACATACGATCGGCGAATTGCAAGTGTGTAATTAATTTTTCTGAGCATAAATAATTAAGTATACATTTTCTTTAAATGTCATATCTATGGTGGCATAAAAAGTATGGTATTTACTACATATGTACACGAAATATATTTCATGCGCATATGTTAGTATATGTGCACACAATAGTATTACGTGACCATGTGATAACTTTTAAACACGTCACATGTTGTAAGTGCGCATGCTTATGTAAACGTTTTGCGTGGCGACTCACTTCTTACGTTATATATGATTGAGCTCGTAATACTAATTGCAGGGAGACTTTTTAGCTATCGCGTGTGTAATAGTAACATAATACTTATTTCATTGGTGTAGTAGTAACGTTGAAATCGTTCAACAATCAAATATAGAAACAGTCATTGTTACATGACCAGTATGTTTTGTGAATATCCATGAGCTAATGGCAATAATCAGATATGTGTTCTAAATATACAGAGGCTTTCCACAACATCAATTGAAAACCCTTTAGAATTTAAGAATAAAGTCAGATTTTTTAAATAAAAGTAGGATAATTTTTAAAACGTATTATCATTTTCAAACAATGTACATACACATTTAATTAATGTGCTACATGTAAGAAATGTTCTGTTTATTCAGAAAAAAAACAGAGCTTATGTTCAAACAATACTTGTATATATATTATATTTCAATAAAAATTTCAAAGACAATACAAATCACCAATAGCAGTAAAATATCAAAGGTAACCTTTCCAATATATATCAGACAAAAGGCAATTTCAAATAACACTGATAAGTACGCTTGCTCTAACGGAAATGTGCATAAAATAACACAAATGCGTGTTCGCAATATCAAAATGTTTATACCCGGGAACCAACTGACACATGTACAAATATCAAACGCAGTATCCTAGTCAAGTTAATCACATTGATTTCATTGCGAAACCCGGCACTCTATGACGTCTTTAAGATCTCTGCGAAATGCTTTGTTCATAAAGGCATAAATTATTGGATTAGCGACATTGTAGAAAAAGTACATATAGAAGATGAGCATATTGTATGGCAGCACTTCATGTGCCATTAGCCACGCCGGTAGAAACACTATTATAAATACAGCTGTTACGACAAAAAGCATGGCAGCGGTCCGAATGTTGGCTACAAGACCCTTTTCTCTGATAGTCATTCTTCTCAGAAATGCAGTCTTTTCTGTTTTCGGGCGTGGTTCGTCGACAACACTGGTCATGTCAACCTCTGTTTTAATACTTCCATTATTTATGGACGCTCTCGTATTCACATATGTTGTAGGTGGATCTTTATACGAGGAATACATTGACCTTTGACTGCGCATGCGTCGTCTTTTGGCTCTCCTTACAGAGACGAATTTATAAATAAGAATATATAGAACAACCACAACAACTATCACTATCACAAAGAAGCTTGAATAAATCTTTTGGTAGACATCAGTGAACTGGAAACTAAATATTAGACCGTTTACTTGGCAAATTCCTTTATATTCTAGTATTTGTGTCTTCAAGTGTAACACATTTTTCATGGTATCTGTTTTATATGATAGATTTAATCCATACGATGGTTCATCATCTTTTGATAATACAGTAATGCCACTTTGATTTGCTATGTATATATAACTGTCATTTATTCCATCAGTTGCCGTAGAGTTTGATTCCTTTACAAAGTAAACACCGTAGTTTAAGGCCGTTATAATTCCGAGCGAAAATGCTATTCCTGCTAAAACAGAAATTATAACTTTAGCCATCTTTTTGTTAAGTATATGTGTGAATGGATGGCAAATACACAGATATCTTTTTCAATTTCCCTATAGCCATCATAAAAAAATGCGGGAGAATGGCACTTTGATGTTGTTTAAAAAAACTTTGTAGAACTTACAAAATATATCATACTTCACATATTTTACCATATTTTCCCAAAAAAAAATTTGGGTATAGGGAAAATTATTAATATCCCAGGTTAAAAAAATTTCAGTTCCAAAAAAGCTTATTATAAATTTACCGTTGTTTGCAAATTTTATTTCGCTTCTTTACAAAAACCCCATATAGGACAAAGCTTTTTTCCAAACCCTTTCCCTTTATGACACAAAAAAAGTTTAAAATCCCCAATCCCCGCCTTTAAGAATTTTCATACCCTGTGTCGTGGAGGAAAAGGGTGTCTTTGGGGGTATTTGTAAATTTTAATGAATTTTCCCCTGTACCATTTTTTTTTTCTGTTTTTAACTTTTATTCAAAAACTTGCTTCGGAATATAAATTTATTTTTAAATGTATATAAGATCAAGAAAATGTTGAATTGTCCAAACCATCGTCGTTTATAAACCGAAGAAAAGGTACAAAGAATAACATTATTCTAATGATAATGTATCTGCGCTAACAATATGTCTTACTTTGAATACTCGTAGTAACAATTCAGTATGACGATGTGTCTCAATACATAAGAGCATATTGAACTGCTGAAAAATATATTCTGAAATAACTCATACTAAAAGCAATATCCATCTTTCATATTAAAGTATCTTTGTGATAAGCACAATAGCTATTTTTCATTTTCATTATCTTCACAGAAGATAAATTTTGAAATTATCTGTCCGGCTTATTCTGATTCAACATTAAGTGTGCTGATTGTCTTGGTGTAATGGTGCCAGTATGAATACACTATGTACTAGTCCTTCAAATGTACTGGTCCTGAAATTAACAAGATATCTAAATTAAAGTCTTTAAATGTTCTATAGAAAATGTGCAATAAGCAACTTATTCGGATGTTCTTTTATAATGATTTTATGACTTTGAATGTGTTTCTGTTTCTTTTGGGTGAAAATGGAATTCATATTAGAAATAGTATATTTAAAAAACAAAATCGAAAATGCAACTTTGAAGGTAGATATACGACAAAAAATTAGATTGTCACATAAAAAGTAAGTACAACAAGGGAGAAAAACATTCACTGAACCATCCCACAACCTGGCATTGTCTAACAACACCAGACAATCGGTGGGGTACTTAGAAGGGTAAAACTGAGAGTAAGAACGAGACCTTACTCTAGTTGAACCTTTTTTCAATAATTATGTAAACAAATGAAATTTTCGTTACATGTTGAATTAGTATTTGACACAAATGTTTATTCCTGTGTAAAAGAATGAACGCGAACGCATGCAGGCGTAAGTATATTTCAACAGAGAAGAAACATTCATGTATATTGTACGAATAAAACACGCACTGTCGATGAACATATTTTGAATAACCCGGCGTGCCATGTACACTCGCTTGTTTCAAAGGTAGTATTATTAAAACATAAATGTAAAAAAAGTTTCGAACAAGTACATTACCTATTAATTCTCTTAAGTTTTTTTATATTCGGTTGTTTTTGCCCTTTATGGATTTTTTTTTCCAAAAAAGTATAAAAATATACTAAATTTGCCCTTGTTTAGTTTTAAACAAACAACATTTAAAAATAATGTTTTGTTCTTAACGAACATACTCTTTTCTTAACAGACATAGATCATACGTTTTTTTTTCAATAATGGTAAACTTGTTTGAATTTATTTAAATCTTTAGAAAAATTTAATTTTCATTTAAGTTAAACTTGCAATCAATTTAGAGAGAATATATAATTATATCGGCTTCCCTAAAAACTTGAAATTCTTTTTTCCCAGGGTTTGTTATTTTTAATCATTTTATTTATTTATTCATTTATGTAATTTTTTATTGTAAATTATTAAAGAAAGGGTTGAATTTTACTTTTACAAAAACCCAAAAAAAAAAGAAAGGGAAAATCCCTTAATTTACGGGTTGGGGGGGCTTTTCGAAAAGGGTAAATTAAAGTCGTTTACTCAAAGCTTTCCTTTTTTATTTTAACCCGGGGTTTTTTAGGGTAAAATTTTCCCAAAAACACAATTTTCTGTAAAAGGGGGTTCACCCTTGAACGGGAAGCGGGTAACTTTATTTGTTAAGGGGGGCTGGGGTGCAATGAGAAAAAAGGGTTTAAAATTTCGTTTTTTGGGAAAATACCCAAAGATAACTCGACAGAACACTGGTTTTAAATTTTGACCCATGAAAAATGTGAAATTTTGTTTTTCTAACATATCACTTTATTTTTTTATTACATAAAAAAACATGAATGGGAAAAAAAGGATTTACATGAATAAGGGAAAAATACCATTTTTAAATTTTTAAGGCTTTTATACCCAAAATTTCCCAAATCCTCATAAGAATTAAAAAAGGGGGTTTTTTTTCTATCCCAAAACCATACGGGTAGATTTTCAGTTAAAAGAGGAAAGCAGTAAAGGGGGAACATAAAGAAAACTTATCGTTATAATGATTGAAATTTGTTACGATCCCCAATATAGAAGGGAAAATTTGTTGTTTTTTTAAGGAAATTTCTTAAAAAATGCCTTTAATTTGTTAAAAAAAAAAAATCTGCTTTTAAAAAAGGGCAGGCTATTTATCATTATAACTTCCGAGATTTATATTAAATCATTCAGCAGGAACATGACACTCAGGCTTAACGCCGTTTTTGTCCATCTGTTTCCCTTGGGACATCTCTGTTTTTAAAAAGACGTCTGCTGGTGGTGCATCAAGGCTAAAGTACTCTATTATTGCTCGGTGAAAACTTAGAATTTATGATTTTGAATATCTGCAACTATCGTATTGTAGATATTCATTTATGTGCACTTTCATGTGCTTCTTTTAATTAAAACAAAATATGCTAAAGGTGTAAGATAAATATATAGATTGGATTATCTTCCTTTAATATTTTTTTCCGTTGTCAGAAATAGCATACATTTAATAAAAGTAAATGTTTATTATGCTATTATTGCCATGTATAAGAACAAGACACGTAGAACTAACTGTATCAAAAATGTATGAATATTGTGATATATATTTTCTTTAAAGTAGCCAACGTATTCAACATAGACGCGGATACACTGAAGCTTTTCTATAGTAAATGTTTTTTTCTTGACAAGAGTTATAAACATATAAATGTGTTCAGTTAATTTTTAAATATGAGCAATTACTAATGACCTCACAACACGTGATTTAACACCGTTCTTTATCTAAACTACTAGTAATACATTTTATTGAAAACCAAGCATTATTTATGTGGCTATTGTGCTGTATTTAAGGCAAACAATATCATATTGTCTCGATAGTTTAAAGTACAAAGTCGTTCAATACTAAATTAAATATATATTAATATTAAAATGAAAGAATATACCAAGCTTATCTAAAATAATTCTTAAACTATCAATCATTCCGTAACAGGTGGCGTCTTGTCTGATATTAAAAGCTTTATAAATCCTTATCAGTTATCTTATGGAATATTATTTATATTAACTTTATCATTGGCATATAAAAACAGAAAAGAACATATCTTTATTAACTCAAATTATTTAAGCACCACATGAGTATACACAAAAGAAACGGTTTTATGACATGTCAATGAAATTAGTGTTCAAAATAATCACAAAACAATACGTTCAATAATGAATTTACGAGAAAACACCAAATACATTATGTGCAAAATCCTAAATTATCTGGTGGTTTAATTAATTAGTATATTTGTTTGAATTAGGAATAATGATTATATCAATATCGATAAATGTTGACGGTTGATTCATTTTCAATTCTTATTTAAAAACATTTTTCTTCTTTTAAATTATCTAATAAAAACAAAAATTGGCCCTGTTTTTTTTTAAAAAATTTTTATAAATTAATATTAAAGATTTTTAATTTAAAATTAACCCAGACAAACTATTTTAATATAAAATAAAAAAAGAAAAAAAAATATACGCACTGATTTCCCTTTTTAAATTTTCCCTTTAAAAAGAAAAAGGGAAATTTATTTATATTCCAAAAACGCCCTTTTTTGATTTATTTTTTGGTTTTCGATTGCAAGGGAAATAGCAAACCAAAAAAAACCCTCTTATATTCCCCTTGTCTTTTAAAAACTATTTAGTTTTGCGCACTTTCCCAAAAACACCCCTGCCAATACTTTGTATCGGTTTTACTGAAAGTATTGGTAATATATGGCATGCTCTCCATTATAAGTGAGTTATAACAGTGCATTTGTGAAGTCATCAATATTAAGCCACTTTTGTGTTACAAGTCTTAAAACATAATAATAAATTTAAGGTTTAAAACAATCACTAAAAGTAAGTGTCTATGAAGTAAAATTAAATATCTAACTTTATAAATTGAAACGTCAAACATATGATGTACTGTTTAATTTATTCATTTTCTTACGTTGAATACTTGCCCATAAATATAATGATATAACTTCTACGATAGTTACATAGTTTTAAATTGAAAATTTTGATAAAATAGTGACGACACTTACAAACAGTTATAAATCACTGACACATTTTAGATCTTTAACGCTCATGTGAAAATTGTGTTCAAATATCCGACGAAATGCAAATTCACACTATTTACTATTCATCCCCACGCTACTTACTCGTTACTAATAAAATAATTATCAAAATTCAATAACAATAATAATAATAACGTTTTTAGCGAAAAGATGTTTTGTCACCGGACTCAATTAATAATGTATATAATATGATATTGTTTTTTGTCCAATATTTTACGTTCCGTTTACATAACATGTCAATTATTTCTTGCAATAATCCTGTTTTCACTGCGTCATTCTATATTGATTTCAACTATTAGTTATTTTTTATCATAAATTATTTGGACTTTATGTTTGTTTTTATATATTTTTATATTACTTTAATGTCCCTAGAACACAATTTGAAACTGGTAACTATAATCAATTACTAAAATTTCCCTTATTTTAAACTTAACTTTTAAAATCAAATAGTTATATGATAGTTTTATAATCAAAAACCTTTCCTACATTGTTTTATCCTTTTTTCGGTTTGTAATGTCCAGTTATTTAATCGCGTTATTCCTGTATGAGCGTAAACTTAAATATCTTCTATCTCGAGACTCTGTGATTTACTGCAGTACAATACGACCACCAGTTTGCTTCGTATCGGGGAAAAGAAGATTTCCAATAAATCATATTCCAGATTTAATTTTACAAAATATTCTATGCTCTTTTATAACCTTTTTGTATAGGCAAAAATGGTTAAAGAAATAGATGAATAAACAACAAAAAAACAAAACAACAAACTGTTTGAAAAGTTATACTACATGCAAAAGTACAATTATGAGGGAAATATTAATGATTCAATGTATTATAGGGTTTACTCCATGAAAATAATTTAAAAACATATTTTACTTCGAACATGCACTGCTGAAAAAGTCAGATCCGAAAGCCATAAAATGCTTATAAAGGACCTTTTTTCAAACATAGGATTACAAATAAATTACAGTCACTGAAAATAGAACGGGGTTTTGCAAAATCGTTTAAAAATATTGAATAAGAAGATAAAATAATTATTAATACTAGTAGAATGAAGAAAGATGAAAATAAAAAAGTCAAGTTAACCACCATACGAACGACCTACAAAGAATCGAACCCTACAAAGGAAATAGTGATTCAATAAGAAAACAATATCTTGATTTTTGCAACTGCCCATTATTAAATTCAAATTATACATTCCCGGTGTTCAAGAATTATGTTCATTGTAACAAAAAATCCTACCGAGTACATTTGTAAACATTTTTGGAAAAATTGGTGCTTTCATTGTACTTTTAAAGATGCATGGTTTACTATAATGATTATAATCAAATATATCGGAAAGACAAACTGTATGAGAATTCAATGAGGATAGGTTCGTCTAGGAAGATTAAGTTGCATAAGGTTTTACTATTCATTGTTTAAATTAGGTTGTTCACGTAACAATTCGATACAATGCTATAAAAACGATTAATAATCTTTCTTTACAATAATGTTACTGTTCATAGGACTGTTACACAAATGTAAAGAAAAGAATGTATGAGCCTGAGTGGATAAACGTATACAACATACAATTTGCTAAAGATAAATATATTGATAAATAACATGTCTTTAGTTCTATCTATTCATCTTGTTCATTTATACATAAAAGAGACAGTAAGTTGATGGATCTGATTGCCATAGTATTGAAAATCACGAAATGATTAAAAAACTTTTTTCAGATGTTATCACTGATCATTCAACATTCTGACAAGTGTGCGAATTTTCATTAGGTACAAATCGAATTATTTTAAAACTGTTTTTTTTTTTAATTATGGATTCATTGGCAGAATTGGTTTAACGAATCAGCTTGTTTGTATCAAATAAATATAAACACACAATTACGGTTATAAAAAGCTTAATAATATAAAATCCATATATCGTCATCGTCTCAACGTAAATACAATCAAAACCTTAGCCAATTGATTAATAACAACACAAAGATTGAGTCAAAGGTACGATTGCAACAAAGTCGAGTTTGAGATATTTAACATACATTGATCAGAAATCAATGAATAATTTGTTAATAAAAAATTGCCGTAATATAATAGTTAAAAAAAGTAAAAGGTTAGCAGCCAAAAAAACCCTATAAATATGCAAAAAAAAACTTTAACTTTTGTTTTGAATACTTTTTTAATGAGCATGATGTCATGCAAAGGTTAAAAGAGGTGCTCGGCCATTCCCTCAACCTTCTTGCTTCTATGCATCTGTTTGCATTTGAATACAGTGGGACTGAATAGCTTTTTTTTATAGAAGTTTTTTGGTGATGGACAAAAAAGTTGAAGTTACTTAATACCTAATATTTACTTTTTTGATGTTCTTATTTTGGCCCAGGAGTACTCTTTAATAGGATTTACATCTTATTGCTCAGGATGACACCATCCTTTGAAATGCAACGGGAATAAAAACCAAATGATAATAAATTTAAATCAACCAAATTTTTAAGAACTAACTTTTTTTGCACTTAATTTTACTAAAAACTAAAGAAGTCGACAATAAGAACTGTATTATAAAATGTTAATATTTTGAACCGAAAATGTTGATTCTCAGAATAATCTGACTTGTCTAGCGAAAAAAAAGATTTGAACCAGTCGAATAATTTTAAAATGTAAATAGTTTGAAAATTATGAAAAATAAGATTAGGTGCAAAACATTGCACTTATTATTATCAGAACTATATCACTCGTGCCCTTTCTTAAAGAAAGAAAACAATATTCATTTCTGGGATAATGCGCATTTAAACGCAAATTATTGACCGTTGAAATTGATGTTAAACCACCATTTTCATTTCAATCACAACCTGCAACGCGTCACAGTTATTTAATAATGTTAACAATATATCGCCTGCGATGAAACTAAAGTTGTAACTGTCACACTCAAGATGTTTGTAAAAAATGTCATTGCCCTAGTTATGAAATTTAGCAAAGTTAATATAGATAGAAACATATTGAAAATTAAGAAAAACAGAAGTTCAGACACCGTTGGAATATAATTACCTTACTGTAATATTACCAAGTGTCTGGCTGTACCTTTGTCAAAGACACACGTAACACTAGAAATCTCTTCAGAACATTGGTTGTTTTCAGATATTAAAAGAAGACACTATTATTTTTTATGCGCAAATTGGTTTATATGTTATTAAAAATGAGAATCATTGTGTCGTTTTACCCATTTTCATCACAATGTAATCAAATTTAATAGCTTATGTTTTTTTTTTGATTAGCTATATAATTTGATGTTTCTTAATTTTCTATTAATTTGAAAACGTTGTTTTGATGTCGGTCACGTACCTTTAATAATAATTTATTGGAGATTAGTTGTGTATAATTAAAACAGTATTTATAACTTGAGCTTTATAGGGTAAATAATATCAAATGACTCCATTTCCCAAGAAAAGTACTTGCAAACTGAACATAACATATCTGACAATTTTGCGTTATGACTAATTTTTTTTGTAATTAAAACTTATTTACTAGAGGAATCGCCCTGAACACCACAATAGAGAAAATTGAAACCCTAAAAAAAACCCCAAAAGGAAAAAACGGGGTTTGATTGACCGTTCATGGACGGGATTTTCAAGTGCAAACTACCGTCTACGCCCTAGCACCGGCTTAAGCAGAATTCAACATTTAATGGAAATGGTAATTTTGAATTTTGTCCAGTGAACACATACAATTTAATGTCAATATAATGTTTTTAACTAAATTAAATTAAAAGATGAGATAAAAAGTGTAAGATTATATATTAAATTGTTCTGTATTTTTTTTTCTAATTGTATGAAAAAAAATTTAATTTCATAATTTTGTTTAAAAAAATTTTAATAACTTTTTGGTGTTAAATAATAAAAAGGAATCAAATTAACTTTTATTTACGTTTTATTTAATTAAGAAAACTAAAAAAAAATGTCTCGTATTTGTACTCATTAGATGAACAAAAAAAAGCTTCCGTTATATATAAATAAATAATTTTTCAGTTTATTATATCACAGAACATATTAAAACAAAATATTTTATAAACATTTTTAAAATTAAAAGTATTGTTTACAGTGTTTGTCCAGAAAACAAGGTATATAAGGAAGAAATATTGTTTAAAAATGCGACGGATTGAGGAATAAATAATTTTGATATAGTATATAGAATATATGAAAACCACTGTTCAATGTATTACATGTCATAAAAATTCAATCATATTATTTTAGTTATATTTTTATTTGATAATACGACAAAAAAAAAAAAAAAAAAAAAAAAAAAAAAAAAAAAAAAAAAAAAAAAAAAAAAAAAAAAAAAAAAAAAAAAAAAAAAAAAAAAAAAAAAAAAAAAAAAAAAAAAAAAAAAAAAAAAAAAAAAAAAAAAAAAAAAAAAAAAAAAAAAAAAAAAAAAAAAAAAAAAAAAAAAAAAAAAAAAAAAAAAAAAAAAAAAAAAAAAAAAAAAAAAAAAAAAAAAAAAAAAAAAAAAAAAAAAAAAAAAAAAAAAAAAAAAAAAAAAAAAAAAAAAAAAAAAAAAAAAAAAAAAAAAAAAAAAAAAAAAAAAAAAAAAAAAAAAAAAAAAAAAAAAAAAAAAAAAAAAAAAAAAAAAAAAAAAAAAAAAAAAAAAAAAAAAAAAAAAAAAAAAAAAAAAAAAAAAAAAAAAAAAAAAAAAAAAAAAAAAAAACACGGATTTACATTACTACATGTAATATAAATCCGTGATTTTAAAAGGATATATTAAACAGCTTTTTATACCTCTAAAGATATGCAAAAATTTGAATTAATGTTTGTTAGATTGTGAGAAGAATTATGATGTTATGAGTTTTATCAAAATCTCTTGTTAGTGATATTTCAATAGAAAAATCTTGTAACGGAAAAAAAATGTGTTTTCAAAAGCAATAATTGCAATTTGAATTAATATTAAATAAGTCAGCAGTGTTTTAACTTAATTAAATGTCGACAAAATTTTATACAATATATTGAATTTCGTACATTATAAAATGAATTAAAATTTCACGACAAAATATATTTTTTTCTATATTTCTAACTGGTCAGCAGTTTCCCTATATATCTAACTGGTCAGCAGATTCTACTACATGTGTATATGTTTAACTGGTCAGCATTTTCTCGCCTGAATGTAAAGAGCGTTAAATTTGCTGACCATATAGAATAAGAAGACTTTTACGGCTTAAATCAATTTGAAATAACATTAAATTGGTCAGCAGTGTTTTTACTTAATTAAATGTCGACATAATTTTATAAAATAAATTGAATTTGCATACATAATAAAAATGAATTACAATTTCACGGCAAAATATATTTTTCTCTATATATCTAACTGGTCAGCAGTTTCCCTATATATCTAACTGGTCAGCAGATTCTACTATATGTTTAACTGGTCAGCATTTTCTCGCCTGAATGTAAAGAGCGTTAAATTTGCTGACCATATAGAATAAGAGAGTTTTACGGCTTAAATCAATTTGAATTAACATTAAATTGGTCAGCAGTGTTTTACTTAATTAAATGCCGACATTTTATAAAATATATTAAATTTGCATAATGAGTAACAATTTCGTAGCATTTAAATATATTTTTCTCTATATATCTAACTTTTCAGCAGATTCTACAATACGGTCAGCATTTTAATAACATATTTTTGACTGTTTATTGTATTTTGTCATAGATAAATCAAGAATGACACGTCGCGTGTGAAATCGATTTTAATATGACCTTGGGGCATATCGATCTCGATAAATTATCAGTTTAATGGATATCTGTGGAAACATGTTGTTTATAATGTAATAAAAGCTTATTAACTATAACAATTAGCACATTATTAATTTTTGTTCAATATTACTTATACAATTATACGAACAACAAATAAGGAAACAGAAATCACTTTATTTCATATTTGCACTAAATACGACATAATAATTATATTTTGTTAAAATATACATTACGTATATGTACATGTATATATTTTAACCTATGATGCATAGTTTTATACATACTTGAAACAAATTATGATTTTTCGTACATCATATTTTGACTACATTTTTAAAATTTTAACCAATATATAACACATAGAAGAAAATTCATTAAGGTACTTAAATAAAATATTATATCAAAATAAATTGAGAAATATACAGTATATATCAATTGAATTTTTTATAATTAATATGTATCATTTGTAATATTGACATCTTGAAAAAACATTTTATCAAGTATTTCTCGACCTCGCCTGTAATATCACCAACGGCAATTTGACACCTTCATTGTTTTCCCTTCTTTTTCTTGCATATCAGACTGGCGTTTCCGTTAGTTTTACCCATGCCGGAAATTTCATCTGGCATGGGGGGTTCCAGATGAGTCGCGTGCTGTACAATGGCACGATAAAGATGACGTCATTTTACCGTTATGAATGATTTTGTAATTCATACGCTGTTATATGAAAGTAGTAACGGTTGTAATGATATAAATTTTCATTGAAAATAAAGATAAAGAATTTAAAATATAATGGAATATGGTAGAATATGCAAGAAAAAATATCTGACATATGTTTGCGGTTCGGATCGGAATATCCGTCCCTCGGTCACCCACCCATGGGCGGTAACTCGGCAAGCCTCGTTACCGCCCAATGGGCGGGTCACCTCGGGACGGATATTCCGATCCGAACCGCAAAATATGACAGATATTATTAATCTAACTGGTCAGCAGTTTTCGATAATCCTTCTTTGTTTAACTGGTCAGCAGTTTCCTATATATTCTATATCGTCAGCTAATTCGTCAGCAGTTTAGTGCGACCCCTTCCATGATCGCACCGTTTGTCGGTGAGTTAGTAAATTCTGACCAAGCACCGGTAGACGCACGACAATGCGATACGATATTATTCCAAATGTCGCTTCGCATTGTCGAGTGTCGCTTCGCGTTGTCGAGTATCGCTTCGCGTTGTCGAGTGTCGCTTCGCATTGTCGAGTGTCGCTTCGCAATGTTGAGCGTCGCGGTGTAAAAATCATAAAAATAACGCGACATTTACTCGACATTTTAAAAATGTCGCTTCGCGATGTCGAGTGTCACTTCGCATTGTCGAGCGTCGTATCGCATTGTCGCGTTGTCGTTTCGCATTGTCGAGTGTCGTGGTATGCACTTCTACCAACCTCGACACTCGACAATGCGAAGTGACAATGCGACAACGCGAAGTGACAACGCGACAACGCGAAGTGACATCGCGACAACGCGAAGCGACGCTCGACAATGCGAAGCGACACTCGACAACGCGAAGCGACATTTCTTAAATGTCGCCCTTTTTTACCGCGACATTTCTAGGCGACAGTGCGACATATCGTTTGACACTGTCGAGTGTCGCTTCGCATTGTCGCATATCGCTTCGCGTTGTCGAGCGTCGCTTCGCATTGTCGCGATGTCACTTCGCATTGTCGTGTGTCTACCCTTAGACGCGACGGACGACATTCTAAATGGCACGATAAGGACACCGTACATATAGGTCGATAGTTTGGCTCATCTGTAGCCGTGTAGTTATAACTGAAGATAGAGACTAATATATTGATTTTATAAGATATAATAAAGGTGTTAAATGTACTTGATTATTGTAGTGTCTATATGTTTGACTTTTTCTCAACAATCAAATCTAAATTAAGGGTTTTATGAGTAGTTTCTACAAATTTAATATTTAACAATGTAAGAGATTTAAAGAAAACACTAAGAAGTGGACATATTTGTGTGTTTTTCTAAAGTGATTATCGGATCGAGCAATACCAGGAATAAGCGGCTTGGACACGCAAACTTTTTGAAATCATAATGACAAATTCAAAATATATATATACAGCATATTTTAGTACCTATTCCATCTGAGTTAAGAGCAACAGTTATACGAAAACGTAATAGTAAACCTATTCTTGTTTTACTTTGCATTGCAGCCTCTATAAATCTTATCACCGTTGAAGTCTCTAACACATTTTGCGATGTCGTTCTTGCAAATTAAAACTTAATTTGTAATATCTACAAAGTAATGAAGAATCTAGAGTTGGCATTCTTGATTGCATTATTCCTACTTCTATATTCTACACCTATCGGCAAGTTAGTTTGTCAAATACTTCATAACTTATGGTAAACATAAGACAATTACTTTATAATTTTCGACAGATGAAAGTTTTATTTGTGTTATTGTCCGCACTATAAAGAATGAAGTATCATGAAACGAAGCATAATTGAAACGATCATCAATACTATTTTTACTAAAATAATATTGATGATTTGTTTATACCTCCTTGAAATCACTTCAATGAAACTGTTTGTCCATGTCGTTACAATTATTTATTGTAATAAAAATTGTTTGCGTAGGATCTTGTTTATAGTATATTTGTTATCCACAGTATATTTATTATCCAATATTCTTACTTGTATATATTTTCAAACGGAAACAGTATCAAAACAGAAACAAATTACAAATTGTATTTAGTACGTCATTATATGTTGTATATCATTATTTCGTACTTTTCTAATTGGAACAAAATGTTGTTAGTCTGAAAAGTACATACATTTTTGCTAGTTCTGTCACATACATTTTAGAAAAGCTTTTATCATTTCCCTGTCCGTCATTTTAACGTCATTAATGGACTAACATTAGAACAAAATGTCATCACGGTTTGTTTAAGACGTGATATTATCTAAATTGGATGAAGTTTCTTTTCGCTAAATACAATCAATTCTTCACCTCCCTGTCATGTCTCGATTTAATGAAGATCACGTGAAATTTTACGACAGAAGCGTTGAAATGTTTTATTCATTAATGGAATCTTTATCATTATTCATATCACATTTAATGTTAAAATAAACTTAAGGTTGTTAGGTGCTCATGATTTGATTCGCAATGGTTGGAAATTAATGTAATATTCCATCGCATTCTAAGAATATGATTTTACATGTTTCAAAATAAATAGACGCTTCATACAAACATCTCAAATTATGTTTTAAAACAATTAAGATAATAAAGAATGAAATAATGCTTTCCTGTTTTCACTGCGTCATTCTATATTGATTTCAACTATTAGTTATTTTTTATCATAAATTATTTGACTTTATGTTTGTTTTTATATATTTTTATATTACTTAATGTCCCTAGAACACAATTTGAAACTGTAACTATAATCAATACTAAAATTTCCTTATTTTAAACTTAACTTTAAAATCAAATAGTTATATGATAGTTATAATCAAAACCTTTCCTACATTGTTTTATCCTTTTTTCGGTTTGTAATGTCCAGTTATTTAACGCGTTATTCCTGTATGAGCGTAAACTTAAATATCTCTATCTCGAGACTCTGTGATTTACTGCAGTACAATACGACCACCAGTTTGCTTCGTATCGGGGAAAAGAAGATTTCCAATAAATCATATTCCAGATTAATTTTACAAAATATCTATGCTCTTTTATAACCTTTTGGTATAGGCAAAAATGGTTAAAGAAATAGATGAATAAACAACAAAAATAAAACAAACTGTTGACAAGTTACTACATGCAAAAGTACAATTATGAGAATATTAATGATTCAATGTATTATAGTTATCCATGAAAATAATTAAAACATATTTTACTTCGAACATGCACTGCTGAAAAAGGATCAGATCCGAAAGCATAAAATGCTTATAAAGGACTTTTCATAACATAGGATTACAAATAATTACAGTACTGTAAATAGAACGGGTTTTGCAAATGTTTGAAATATTGAATAAGAAGATAAAATAATTATTAATACTAGTAGAATGAAGAAAGATGAAAATAAAAAAGTCAAGTTAACCACCTACGAAACGACCTACGAAGAATCGACCTACAAGAATAGTGATCAGTAAGAAACAATATCTGATTTTGCAACTGCATTATTAAATCAAATTGATACATTCGGTGTTCAAGAATTATGTTCATTGTAACAAAAAATCCTACGAGTACATTTGTAAACATTTTTGGAAAATGTTGGTGCTTTCATGTACTTAAGAGATGCATGCTTTACTATAATGATTATAATCAATATATCGGAAAGACAAACTGTATGAGATCAATGAGATAGGTTCGTCTAGGAGATTAAGTGCATAAGGTTGTTATATTCATTGTTGTAAATTAGGTTGTTCACGTAACAATTCGTATACAATGCTAGTAAAACATTAATAATCTTTCTTTACAATAATGTTACTGTTCATAGACTGTTACACAAATGTAAAGAAAAGAATGTATGAGCCTGAGTGGATAAACGTATACAACATACAATTTGCTAAAGATAAATATATATGATAAATAACATGTCTTTTAGTTCTATCTATTCATCTTGTTCATTTATAAATAGAAGAGACAGTAAAGTGACGGATCTGATTGCCATAGTATTGAAAATCACGAAGTGATTCAAAAACTTTTTTTCAGATGTTATCACTGATCATTCAATATTTTGACAAAGTGTGCGACTTTTCATTACATACAAATCGAATTATGTTAAAATTGTTTTTTTTTAAATTATGGATTCATTGGTAGAATTGGTTTAAAGAATCAGCTTGTTTGTATCAAATGAATATAAACACACAATTACGGTTATAAAAAGCCTAATATAATGAAATCCATATATCGTCTAAACGTAAATACATTCAAACCTTAGCAAATGATTAAATAACACACAACAGATTGAGTCAAAGGTACGATTGCAACAAAGTCGAGTTTGAGATATTAAAATGGCATTGATCAGAAGTCAATGAATATTTTTTTAAGAAATTTGCCATAATATAATAGTAAAAAAAGTAAAAAGGTTAGCAGCCAAAAAGACCTATAAATATGCAAAAAAAAACTTTAACTTTGTTCTTGAATACTTTTTTAATGCATGATGTCATGTCAAAGGTTAAAAAAGGTTACTCGGCCAGTTCCCTCAACCGTTCTTTGCTTCTGTTGCCTCTGTTTGCAATGAATACAGTGGTACTGATTTAGTTTTTTGTATAGAAGTTGTTGTGGTGATGGAAAAAAACTGAAGTTACTTAATACCTAATATTTACTTTTTGATGTTCTTATTTTGCTCAGGAGTACTCTTGAATAGGATGCACCTTATTGTCCGGCTGACACCATCCTTTGAATGCAACCGTAATTAAAACTAAATGTTGAATAAATTTAAATCAACCAAATTTTTAATGAACTAAGTTTTTGTTTGCACTTAATTTTACTAAAAACTAAAGAAGTCGACAATAAGAACTGTATTATAAAATGTTAATATTTGAACCGAAAATGTGATTCTCAGAATAATCTGACTTGTCTAGCGAAATAAAAGATTTGAACCAGTCGAATATTGTTAAAAATGTAATAGTTGAAAATATGAAAAATAATGATTAGTGCCAAACATGCACTTATTATTATCAGAACTATATCACTCGTGCCCTTTCTAAAGAAATACAACTCTGTTCATTTCTGGGTTATAATGCGCATTTAAACGCAAATTATTGACCGTGAAATTGATGTAAACCACCATTTCATTTCAATCACAATCTGCAACGCGTCACAATTATTTTTTATGTACAATATATTGCTTGCGATGAAACTAAAGTTGTAACTGTCACTCACACTCAAGATATTGTAAAATGTCATTGCCCTAGTTATGAAATAGCAAAGTTAATATAGTAGAACATATTGAAAATTAAGGAAAACAGAAGTTCAGACACCGTTGGATATAATTACCTTATTGTAATATTACCAAGTGCCTGGCTGTACTTTTGTCAAAGACACACGTAACACTAGAACTCTCTCCAGAACATTGGTTGTTTTCAGATATTAAAAGAAGACACTATTATTTTTTTATGCACAAATTGACTTATATTCTATTAAAAATGAGAATCATGGTGTCGTTTTACCCTTTTTTACCACAATGTAATCAAATTTGATAGCTTGCTTTTTTCAAATTAGCTATATAATTTGATGCTTCTTTTATCAGTATGAAAACGTTGTTTTGATGTCGGTCACGTACCTTTAATAATAATTTATTGGAGATTAGTTGTGTATAATTAAAACAGTATTTATAATTTGAGCTTTAAATATTATCATATGACTCCATTTCCCAAGAAAAGTACTTGCAAACTGAACATAACATATCTGACAATTTTGCGTTATAAATAATTTTTTTTTGGTAATTAAAACTTATATGCGTAGAGCAATCGCCCTGAACACCACAATAGAGAAAATTGGAAACCCTAAAGAAAGCCCAACACGGCAAAACACGGATTGATTCAGCCTGTTCATGGACGGTACTGTCTTGTGCAAACTACCGTCCACGGCCATAGCACCGGTTTAAGCAGAATTCAACATTTAACATGAACTGGTACAGTTTTGAATTTTGACGGCAGCTGAACACATACAATCTAATGTGCAATATAATGTCTTTTAACTAAATGATAGTGATTAAAAGTGTAAGATTATATATTAAATTGTGTCTGTATTCTTTTTCTAATTGTATGAAACAAAATTTAATTTCATAATTTTGTTAAAAGATTTTTAATAACTTTTTGGTGTTAAATAATAAATTGGAATCAAATTCAACTTTTATTTTACGTTTTATTTAATTTAATGAAAACTAAAAGAAAATAGTCTCGTATTTGTACTCATTAGATGAACAAAAAAAGCTTCTCGTTATATATAAATAAATAATTATTTCAGTGTATTATATCACAGACATATTAAAACAAATATTTTATAAACATTTTAAAATTAAAGTATTGTTTTACAGTGTTTGTCCAGAAAACAAGTATATAAGGAGAATATTGTTTAAAAATGCGACGATGAGGAATAAATATTTGATATAGTATATAGAATATATGAACACTGTTCATGTATTACATGTCATAAATATTCAATCATATTATTCAGTTATATTTTCATTTGATAATACGACATGTATAGATGTATAGAGACTGTATTGAGTTAAGGATAATAGATTGAAGAAACGCTTCGTAGTGTCGTGATTATTCTGTTTTCTCTCAAAGAAATTAATATGAAATACAAGTTAAAAATATGTTAATAATAAGTATGTTTAGAAAAAGATCACTTGTCTATGTGGTTATGTCTAAAACGAAAAAAAGAGTACAAACAAATAAAAAGAAATAAAAAATGTTCTTTAATCAAAAACTTACATCATGACCGTATAAAGGGGAACTAAAAATCAATTGAGATGCAAAATCAGTTGTTTTTGTTATCATGGTCTTTTATTTGAAGTCAGAAAATCTGTTATCAAACAGATATGACGAACCTTATACATATACATAATTCAATGTTATATTATCTGAAAAACATGACACTATACATTCAAATTATTATAAAACAAGGTTCTTTTACAAAAGCTGAAACTGTAATCGATTCAAAACCAAAGGAACATTGTGTATTCTATTGCATAATTTATTTCATTTATATCATTTCCAAATAATGATTTGTGAAAACAATATTAGCATACAATCAATTGAAGCAGCATGTCTCCAGATTCATGATATTTGTCATGAAAAAATATTTTAATTTCAAACAAAGGAATTTTTTTTCAAGTTTTCAAGGAAACAAAGAACGTAATTAACTCGTTGCAAACGCCACATAAATCGTAGACAAATAATGATAATAGGTCAGAATATACACAATATGGTGATAAATACTGCAAAATCAGTCAATAATTGCACTAACTATGCAAATTATTTATTGGATTGTGAATAATTTTACTTTTCTTAAACATTTAGTACATTTTTCTCATATAGGTCGATAGTTTGGCGCATCTGTAGCCGTGTAGTTATAACTGAAGATATCCATGATAATTGTCATGAAAAAATATTTTAATTTCAAACAAAGGAATTTTTTTTCAAGTTTTCAAGGGAACAAAGAACGTAATTTACTCGTTGCAAACGCCACATTAATCGTAGACAAATAATGATAATAGGTCAGAATATGCACAATATGGTGATAAATACTGCAAAATTAGTCAATAATTGCACTAACCATGCAAATTATTTATTGGATTGTGAATACATTTACTTTTCTTAAAAATTTAGTACATTTTTCTCATATAGGTCGATAGTTTGGCTTATCTGTAGCCGTGTAGTTATAACTGAAGATAAAGACTAATATATATTTTATTAGATATATTAAAGGTGTTAAATGTACTTGATTATTGTAGTGTCTATATGTTTGACTTTTTCTCAACGATCAAATCTAAATTGAGACTTTTATGAGTAGTTTCTGCAAATTTAATATTTAACAATGTAAGAGATTTAAAAAAAAAACACAAAGAAGTTGACATATTTGTGTGTTTTTCTAAGGTGATTATCAGATCGAGCAATACCAGGAATAAGCGGCTTGGACACGCATACTTTTTGAAATCATGATGACAAATTCAAAATATATATACAGCATATTTTAGTACCTATTCCATCTGAGTTAAGAGCAACAGTTATACGAAAATGATATAGTAAACCTATTCTTGTTTTTCTTTGCATTGCAGCCTCTATTAAACTTTTCACCGTTTAAGTCTCTTAAACATTTTGCGATGTTGTTCTTGCAAATTAAAACTTAATTTGTAATATCTACAAAGTAATGAAGAATCTAGAGTTGGCATTCTTGATTGCATTATTCCTACTTCTATATTCTACACCTATCGGCAAGTTAGTTTGTCAAATACTTCATTACTTATGGTAAACATAAGACAATTACTTTGGAATTTTCGACAGATGAAAGTTTTATTTGTGTTATTGTCCGCACTATAAAGAATGAAGTATCATGAAACGAAGCATAATCGAAACGATCATCAATACTGTTTTTACGAAAATAATATTGATGATTTGTTTAAGCCTCCTTGAAATCACTTCAATGAAACTGTTTGTCCATGTCATTACAATTATTTATTGTGATTAGAAAATATACAATACGTTAACGTTTACTGAGTAATGAAAATTGTCTGCGTAGAATCTTGTTTATAGTATATTTGTTATCCACAGTATATTTATTATTCAATATTCGTACTTGTATCTATTTTCAAACGAAAAAATACATCAAAACAGAAACAAGTATTTAGTACGTCATTAAAGGTTGTATATCATTATTTCGTACTTTTCTAATTGGAACAAAATGTTATCAGTCTGAAAAGTACATTATTTTTTTTGCTAGTTCTGTCAAATAGATTTTATAAAAGCTTTTTTTTCCCTGTCCGTCATTTTAACGTCATTAATGGACTAACATTAGAACAAAATGTCATCACGGTTTGTTTAAGACGTGATATTATCTAAATTGGATGAAGTTTCTTTTCGCTAAATACAATCAATTCTTCACCTCCCTGTCATGTCTAGATTTAATGAAGATCACGTGAAATTTTACGACAGAAGCGTTGAAATGTTTTATTCATTAATGGAATTTTTATCATTATTCATTTCACATTTATTGTTAAAATAAACTTAAGGTTGTTAGGTGCTCATGATTTGATTCGCAATGGTTGGAAATTAATGTAATATTCCATCGCATTCTAAGAATATGATTTTACATGTTTCAAAATAAATAGACGCTTCATACAAACATCTCAAATTATGTTTTAAAACAATTAAGATAATAAAGAATGAAATAATGCTTAACGCCAATTACATCATGTTTTTCCTACATCATGAATAATGGCACTAATTATGATCATGATCATTCAAATCATACAATAATTCTTCGTGTCTTGAAGATGAATATGATTTCATTTGTAATTGTCATTGTTATGCAAAAAAATTATTACAAATTAAAAGAATGTTTAAAATAATCAATAATTCGTTAATTAATGATATATACAAGACGCTTTATAATTCATTTAAGAATAAAGGAAGCTATGTGTTATATACACATATAAGCTTCCTTCTTATTGTATATCAAAAACCTTCACATGACTAAAGCATATCCACTTCAGATGTTGTTGTTGTTTGGTTTCATGTTACATAATCACAGTATATGTCATATGGCGACTTTCTAGCTTTACTGGAGGAAAAAGACAACAGGTGCCCCTTTGTACATGTTGTACATTATTTTCGGCACAAACGGGCACCTATGTAGAACTCTGATATTCGATAAGCTAGCTGGGTACATTTCTTACATGGAGAATCCGAAAAGGTTGGCATGACTCTACAACGGTTAGAGGCAAGTGGTTTGAATTGGACAATCTTAACCATGCTTACCGATGAATTATAAATACATACATGTATGTCTTTTAAAAATACGTTTTATAATAACAGCTATTTATAGATGCCTCGGCAATGTTAAATAAATCAATGTAAATTGAAATATCTCTTTCTTTAGTGTATCGTTATATTTATCAAGTAAGTGATCGAGTGTTCTTCCATCGTAATAACGATTGACTGATTATGGTAAATACACATAGTATGATTAAAATATATCAAAGCGAAAGGCAAATATCACTGTGCCATCCAGCTATGGCCAAGTTGTTTGGAAATGCCTTAGGCTTAGCTATAGCAATCTATTCGATTGTGCTATGTTTGGAAGATGAGAAAAATAAAATTGTTCGTCGTCGTAACTTATCAAATTACAACCCACGCAATGCTACATCATGGTGTGGTTGATCAGTTTCATCTATTTTATTAAAACAGCGACTCATCAATCTTTGAAATCTTAAATGCAGCATAATGATTTTAAAACCAATAGAAACAAAACAAATGCATATGGAAATAACGCAAACATGCATTTGAGTAGTCCATTTTATATCTTTTATCAAACAAATAACAATATTTATCAAAGGTTTGAGCTTTTCGTCTTTAAAATTTTTGAATTGTTTTTAATTAGTTATTTCAATATTCAATCTGGCAAACAACGAGTTTTTTGTAGTCTCGTAGGCTTTGATAATATTTGATAAATGTATCTACTGTGTAACTTCTATGTTAGATTAAATAATGTTTAATAATTTATTTGAGTATTGCTATCAAGAATTGTATACCATTTTCGTGTGTATCTTTTACACAAATGGCACATATTACGTTATCAAAACTTAAACAGGCTCATATATGGCACTTTGCCTGCGAGTTTAATTTCTCAATATTATAATGTTTAAGAATTAAGCAGTTTAAGAAGATAATTATAAGTATCAAAGAAATTCTAAACATAAGTGTTTGTCTAATTATATCTGATAATATAACTTAGTAAGAATTACAATTGTAAGCAAACTATTTTAGTGATTACTATTTCATATTTCTAAAAATTAAAAATATGTAAGAACTTTTAGAAATCATTTTTTTGTTTAAGACTTTAATGAATTTCGTGTTATCTAACCATGTTGTCTCCTTTTATGTGACGACTGCGGGATGCCCAGACGCGTTAAGTTAAATCAGATTTACTTCCGGCATTTTCAGATAAAAATGTTGGTTTATCCAATATCAAAGAAGTGACAGCTCGTGATGTTGTCATGGGAACAATTTCCCTTTCAATCTTTAACTCTTATCAGTTGAGCCTAAAGATAACTCTGTCATTAGAACAAAGCGTGACAGAAAATTTGCTATGATAATCTATTTTCTTTTAGACAAGTATATTTTCTTTAATATCATCAGAAAGTTTATTTTGCCATATGTCTATTATTTAAACACTTCAAGCTATTAGTTACCAATAATCATTATTTTTCTATTGAATAGATAACATATTCATATCTTGCACTTAAGTAAACTGTATGACAGTATACACATTCATATAAAGAAAACATGATTTCTGTTTTATCTTTATCGTTTTGTCTTTTAAATTAATAAAAACATGAATAGATTTTAACACGTTAATATGTTTAAGCTAACAAGATAAGATAATATATTTATTAAGATAATTAATTGCTGGTTTTGAAGTTAATGTTCACCAAGATTCTATATTGAGTGCAACACAATAACAATGTTTCAATAGTATATATGTCATTACCATTTTTTCAAATCTGATAGAGCACAGACATGCTTTCAATACATAAAGCTGATGCAACTGAATGATCAATTATCATAAATATTTAAGTAACACATTTGAAGTGGTTACATAACTAATTTTGCATGTTGTCTTCTTTTCTTTTTGACATTGAAAGATATAAATTTTGCGAAAGTTTCAGTACAAACATGGACTATCTTAAAAGAATTGAACAAGAGGTAAACATTGAAACTACCTGTACATACCACATAAAGGGCTTCTTAGACCTACTACAAAACATAACGATAGATCAATAGAAAAATGAATGTATTGAAAACGATGTGTAATAGATACAAAATGACATTTTAAGTTCGCTAAATGTAAGCTAACCCTTATTTCCATTAGAAAAAATACAAATTAGGTTTAGGAAATTAGGAAATGTGTTCAATACCATTACATGTATTGATAAACTATAATAATTAATCTTATTGCAATGTCTCTCAAGATATTTTATTGGTGTAAAACAATTCTGCATGTCAATTTATGATACAAAATAATAATAGTAAACAGTGGACAAAAAATGTGTATTACCTTAGTGATTAAGATTGAGATAACTGAATCTTTGTTTTGTTGAGAAAGAAAACATTTCGCTAATTAGACCGACTTTCCTTGATAACTGACCATCAATTACTAATTTCTCCGAAAGTGACTGATTTAACCCTTTATACATTTCTTTAACGGCGATGAGATATACATGACCACTAAAGTCATTGTACGCGATCGATTATCAGGGACATATTTAAGCATAACCCGAAGATAAACCCGCAATTTAAGATTTGAAATCTGATGCTCGCGTATTAAGCTTACGGGTTGGAAAAATCAACACATATTTTGGGAAAATGATCTTGTTCTAAGTAAGTTGTCAAAAACACTATATATAGCTAATTACTGTAAAACGAATAATAAACAAGGATTAAAGTGGAATTATTTTCGAAGAGTGCAGCTTTCAAGAAAGCTAATCTTAATTGTATATTAGTTTTTTGTCAACACATTAACACTTAAAATGTTGTGTGTTTTTTTAGAATCCTGTGTAGTTTTAATACGTCATTCTTTAATTTGCACAATTACATCAAGTCTTTATATTTCATATTTTGAATTCACGTAGGCATTTGTCTTCTTTCTTGATCAACGTGGGGAAGGGGGCGTCATTTGTCCGTGATAAATGATCTCGAAAATAGTGTCTAATAGTCGTTTACGCCAAACTGCTGATTAATAATCGACCACTTGCTGAGAAAATGGTAATTTCTGGTTAGTTCTTCAAAAATATCCCGCTTTTGTGGCTCGACATTCGAAAACTTACCTGAAGCAAATAACTTTAAATCGGCGAAAAAAGCGGGAACGTCAATTTAATGGTTTTCAATTGTATGAAATGATTACGTTTTGAATTTAAAAAATACATGCCAACAATATTATAGTCTTTTTGTATATTTCTTATACTAAGGTTAAATACATTTGAAATAATTTCTACTAATGAATAGAAACAAATGGATTCAGCGAACATATACATTTTTCTAGTAAAAAAACAGCAATTAAGTGTACAATGAAAATATAAATATAAAATGTAAAAGTTAAATCAATCTGCCTATGCTATTACATTATTAACTGAGTAATATAAATAATACTAGAACGTACCATAATCACCTGTAATTAATATTTACCAATACAAAAACATGATCTAAAAAATTTCGGATATTATTAGTTTTTATCATTTTAATAAAAAAACTGCTTAACACACAAATAGCGATAGATCAATTTTTAGATCACGTTTATCAACTGACATAATCTCAAAAAGTAGCAATCAATCAGAAAGTGTTTTGGATGGAAGATAATTGAACAAAAACATCTTTCATGGAAAATACTTATTGAATTACACAGCCAAATTTATATTTGTCTAGGCAAAGTACTCGTAAATCTCTTGACCTGTTTTGATAGATATATCTATCTTCAATATTGTATTGATTAGGATTAATTTCAGGAAATGATTTGTGTAACGCTGATTGATTTAAAGGAAAATGTTGTAACAAAACAAGCGAACCTAATATCATATGTAGCATAAGTATTGAATAAAATGTTGTTACTATGAGATCAATTTTATAACTTTAACCTATGGTGTACTCTTTTCTAAAATCATTCAATAATTTTTTGTAGTACCTAACATGACAAGTTCAAGATGAATGTAAATAATCCATTTAATATCACTTATAAAATACGTTGACACTTTATTTTCAGTTCGCTTCCTTAAGATCGCCATATCAATAAAGTAGTTCGTCTTCTTTAAGACCGCCATATTAATTACGTAATTGGTTTGCAGATACTATCAAATTGTGTATTAACTTCAATTTATGAAAAAGTAAGGATTTTCACATAACATGCGTCATGCATTCACTTCAAGGCACAGGATATTGTGTAATAATTCAAAACAATTAATCGATATGCTTTCTTATGTCATGTAAAGGTTTGTATCAAATGAAGACAATTATTTTTTCTTGTGGTTACCTACTGTTTACACCGGTGCTTGGAAAACCTGCCTTACAACGCCGTGTTGCAAATGGCGCCATTCTCACGCTCATGTTTGGAATGAATAGAATTTATAGGGTGACGTCATTTTTTCGCTTTGAATGAAATTGTAAATTCACACGTTTTTGAAATAAAAAGTTATATATTATTAAGTAAACACATATATTACTTTTCGTTATATCTATACAAAATATTATTAATATTTAATGTGAAAAAAAAAGAATCAAAAAATGCAGTCAGTCGTCAGAGACGGGAGAATCTAGCTTTTGAGTAACTGTTTAGCTGAAACTCGGCATTACTGCCGTAAACAAGTACCCCGAGCTAGATATTCTGGATTGTACCAGCCGCGGGTGTAAGACCCCTATATTAATCACTACATCGACATATGTATAATCTTAAATGTAAAATCAATTAAGGATGTTATTGACTTCATTCCTCTTTACCATAATTATTTTTTGTTAGATCGTTCAGGTATAACAGGTTTAACAGTATTTATAATTTTGCTCGATTTTGGGACGTTTATTTTTATTTGTGCTATAATTGTGACAGATAGGTGATTTATATACACGGTTTCTGTTTATAAATTTACAATGGGACTATAAATCGTTAGTCGGGAAATTGTACATTAAGTGTCACATTTAAAACTACATGATCAAACCTGTATGAAAGCTGCGGTATATTGTGTAATGTTTATATTAAAACAAATTAATGTTAAAAGTTTGCAATTCCACTTTTAATAATTTGTTGGTATAATAAGCAAAGAATGGTCAAGTGTGTGTGTGTAGCGGGGGGGGGGGGGGTAGCGTAAAATTGTCTGGTGTTTCTGAAAATTGGAAACTCAAATAAATCTATGCCTACAAATTATTTTTTAATTGGTGGCGTAGGGGTTTGACTATTTCATGTATAATTTGTAACTTTTAAATTGGTATTGCCGAACTTATTTATAGAAAGTCATCACAAATATTTTTAATGATTCTAAGTGAAATTTAATTTAAAACATGCATGATGTACAGACGTTTAGAACTGAAATGTACGTATTTGTTAAGACACTTTTAGATAATAGAGTTAATTTGATATCAAAAAGTGTCAGCTCGTGACGTTGTCATGGAAACAAGTCTTCCTCTTTTAATCTGTTGTATGTTGTACTTAACGATATATGCGTCTATAGCACATAGAGAAACATAAAAATAACAATGATTTAAAGATGTCCTGTTTGAATCTAGACAGCCGTTAAATGTACGATTATCTGTAACATGACATCTCGTATTTGTATAAATACTTTATGCTGGTCGTTAAATTTCCTTTAAAATGCCATTTCACAGAATTATATTATTTTGCACCGAATATAAGCTATATCAATAACATCTTTGTGTTACGTATTTGGCTAAACTTGTTTTTTGTATTTTAAAATTCCCTAATATGGAGAGTTCTCGTTATTATCGGTGTCGGCATCAGCGTCTGCATTACACTTTTGATTCAGCTTTTGTTTCTTTTAAACTTATGTTATCACCTAAAGTATTACGAAAATTGCTTTGACTTTGTATGCTATAAGTTTAAGCAATATGTATTTAAAACAAAAGTTGCTAAAACAAAACTATGAATGTTTCATTAATGGGTTCCAATGTGGAATTTTCAACATTTTTGTAGCAATAAAGTGGCATGACCGATTCGAGAGCTCGGTTCCATTAACATCAAAGAAATAGTTTTACTACGCAAGAGGGAAAATAACGGTCGATACATTTGCAGAAGCATGGAAGCATGCCCTAATACAATGAATTGCAAAATGAATCAATAGGAAAATAATAATTGACGATAATACCCCCATATTAAATATTTTTAAGAAAACGTTTCAACAATTGAAAGTGAGTTTCGTTTTTTTATGGAAAATTTTGTAAGAAAGAAAAAGACTTGAAAAATAATAAATAGCAAATAAAACCTCCATTCAAAGCAGACACTTAAATACATATTCACTTATGCATTCACAGAATTATAAATCAAAATAAACATTAATTGTAGAACATAAACTTAATGCCACTGCTCAGATTTGTTCACTATTTAGGGGAGAGGGTGTTATCGGTAGAGCCGCGGTAGGGTATACGGGTCCCGGGTTCGAGTCCCAGTCAGGCTGCACATTCTTCCAACACTGTAACATTAACATGAATACCCAAAATGATACTATCGTTTTCTCAGGTAGATCATTTTTTTTAACTTTGCTAACACTTTCGTTGAACCAAATTATACACATTGATATGTAACAACTCGACTGTAATTCATAATGCCATTAAAGGAACTCCACAGATGTTCAAAAGAGAAAAAAAAATCTTTTTAAAAACATGATCAGGACAACTTTAAACAAAAGATATATACAAAACAATGTTTGCATAAAATTATACTCGGTAAGAAATGAAAATCGTATTTAAGCCAATTTTGAATGAAAAGCGTTGTAACGGAGTGAGCGAATAACCTGAAAAATTGGACATGCGTTATTGGTCTAGATCTATATTAAATGGAACATTTATCTCGAAGAAATATGTCCAGTCCCGTCATGTCAAAATTAAACAACAAAAACAAAAAACAAAATAAACAAACAAAAGAAAACAAACAAACAAACAAATTTAGTCTGTCTAAAGCTTTATGTAACTATGCAAAACAGAATTGATTATTTTCTACAATTTTCAACACTCAATATTCAATGACTATGTCTTACCAGGATTAGTTAAAACGAAAGAATAAAGTTTACAAAAGAAACTGAAATGGAAAACATAGCATAGTAGAACATGAACAGAAAACGACATACAAATAAGATGGTATAATTAATACCTATGATTTACGTATGGTTTGATACAAAATTACATATTGATTCGGTTATAGATGATAAAATAATGCTGGATAATATAAATGGTAAGGTTTGCCAAACTAACATTTTCTTTGTTTTCCTTTAAAGATAACATTGTTTACTATACTATTCAAATAAATAGTATAAAATAACAAAGAATATAGATACAATACTTTAGTGTAGATTGTGCTTTCCTGTATGTTTGTACAACTATCGACGAAACAGTAATATATTTAAGAGAATGAGTTAATTCCAATTCTGTCTATCTTTCTACTGCAACTAATCTTATTTGTTTGTCTTAATGATATTTTGTTGTAATGTTGTCGAGCTATTTGCATGTCATCGGAAGCAATATTTCTCCCACAGATGAAAAGAAATGAGAAAGTAATTAATACAAAAAGCTTTATACAATGATAGATGTTGTTTGACATTGAGAAGATAAGACATATCAAAACTTTCAAAAGAAAACTTCTTTACAACTTGTATTTTCTTAACCTACACCTGATTAAAAGGAATTTAATAATTTAATGATTCAGTAAATTATATTGAAATTATTTTAATCTTCCTAAAGTATATACTCAATTGTACCGAAATCTGAACAATTTTTTTTATTTTTTATTCGAATTCTGGAACAGCTGTTTAATTTTGTACATGCATCGGCCTAAACATGAGGGGAAACACACGCATTCGCATTTCATCTGATAGCCTCACAAATGTTTTGATCTTTCTTGTTAAATATCTTATTCGTTAATGTCTGCTTAGAATGTCTTTTTATGTATCTTTGTTATAAATTATTCAACTTAACTTCAAGTTAATCAAAATATGAAAATGACAAGTGGGCTGCATTTTTGCACTTCTGAATTTATGCACTTGGAAGTGCATTCTAACAATTAGTGATGAAAGGCTGGTTCATCATCATTGGTGAATTATTGATGTAATTAAGTCTGTTTCTATGACATTATAGACAACAGCAATACATTATCCTTAGGCGTGAAATGAAAAGAAAGACTTGCCCTACAACGCGACTCTTTATCATATAATGATGAAAAGCTTTCCAGTATACACAATTTGAATTAAACAGCAAATTAAAAGAAGCATTATAACCTCTCAGTACTATGTATGTGTAAGTAGATTTAGTTTAAATCTGTTATGCCAAATACATTATCACGAAATAATAATCTTTATTCTTTCACTTAATGTCCATAGAAATATGACCAATTTTTGTAATTTTGGTACACACTTAAAAATGATAGCCAAAATGAATTATTCAATATTACTTAACTCATTTAAAGTGAATTGGTCTTTCAATGGGCACATTTTCCAGAAGTATTTCAAACTTTCATAAAATGAATAAAATTGTGTTAATATCTGGATATTCTTATAAATTATGTTGATAAAGTTCTATGTTATTCATATTATGAATAATACTATTCTGTTCTTGATAAGTTATTATCTGCTATGTCAAGATACGTTAAATGGAACTTTCCAACAAAATCCCTGTAATTGTTGTTATGTTTACTAATGAAAGATATTAACATAATTATTTGTTGTAATACACACCTTCTATCTTACATTATAAACCAATTAATTTATTTAAACAATTTATTTAAACAAATTTAATTTATTTAATTCAAGAAATCATAGATAAAGCATCACATCTTTTGCTACTCCTTATTTCCGTATTGTTTAAATGACAAAGGGTACTGGTAACCCTTTTCTGTTATTCTTAACCGTCATAATCACATTATATGAAAATAAATCTTAAAAGAAAACAAAACAACCCTTTCCACTATCTTTTATAAAGATGACGTAAAACACTACTTCCATAGATAACTCTAGACAATTATATTATATGACTCGTTTGAGATTTACACCCGAGATAAGACATATTTGTAGGTGTATACCACACAGGAAAAAGACACTCTACATTTTGTGTATAAATTTAAGGTTTTTTGTTGCATAATGTTTAAATTTAATATGTTAAGCACACTTAGTTGACCCAATATTTCTACTCTCGTTACCTTATCAATAAAAGATGTATCAAGGACGAATCAGCGGTCATTTAAAACGATGAATATACGATCAAAAAAAAAACTATAAAGTGATTACATTTTATTCACGATTACCCCCCCCCCCCCCCCCCTGCTTTACATATGAATCATTTATTCTACAAGAATAGACGCAGTCGTTGTCAAAATTTCTGGAACTGAATAATGGTTCACTGGCTACTAGTTTACTTTGTTTATAGGTCAGTTTTGTTTATTCAATGGAGGATTTTTTTTATTTTAATGAAATAGTGTCTACTGAAACCAATGACAACTGAATGCATTCCGCACATAAAAACAGAGAACAACCTAAGCAATCAATTATCTCTTCAGACAGAAATTTAATGAACCTTAAGATGTAATTGAATTGTTCAATTTGTCTACACCTCAAAAAAGTATTCCACTGATTAAATATATTACCATAAAATAGAGATCAATCAACAACTTTACACGTGACCGAAATGATGAAATTTGAAAAAAATAGCTATGCTCTTTTCTGAAGAAATTAATAGTGTGTCGAAAATAAAATTCAAATAAACAAATCGCTTGATAGAAATAACGCTAGAAGCTATTCTAATTAATGATATTAGTAAGTGTGATAATAATTATGATACTTGTTGTATTAGTTCAAAATTTCTTAAAAAAGGTCATGTAAGTGTTGAAATAATTTCATAAAATTTAAATGTTACATTAATCCATAGCTTTACGTACATTTTACATGTACAGATAGTTTTCCCGATACACTTTAATAGAATAATAGAAGAACACAGAAACTGAGCTCTAATGACAAAATACTTTAGTATTATACAATGAAGCTTTGCAGCTATTCAAAAAAAAAAAAATCAATATAAATCCAACTTTTGATCATGAAAACAAAATATTAAGAGTATGTATGTATGGGTGAATGACATATAATTTGTTCTTTGAGCATTATCCTCATAGCCATTACAAAATAAGAATGACATACTACATTAAACCTTTTGACATTTGTACAAATACATTAATTTTTAGATAAAAGATACCCTATAAGTGTATATATAGCAATATAGTAGTTAAAAGATAATTGAAACAAAATTTGACATGAAAATATAATTATATAACCCCTTAGGAAGGAAATAATATGTATTATATGGGTATTTTTATCACCTTTTTTCCATAATTCCTTGCTTTACCTGATCTTAAATGTGCACTTAACAATACTTGTGGAATGCCGTGTCGTTATTTCCCGCCTATTTCTTAATTTGTTAAATAGACAAGGTCTGTTTTCCGTAAACTTAAATTAAATAACAAGATAAGTGCTCATTTTTAATGTATAAACCATTTAAAATGTTTTATACTGCAACAAGATGTTTATATACGGGAAAGAAAAAGTAACGTTTCTTCCTTTATTCAATTTATACGATAAAATATACGTATAAATATGTATTTGAATTTGTATTTGAGATATGAGATAACAATATTTGATATAATAACAATATGTCATAATAGTTATATAATACCGGTCTGTTGTAACAGATGTGGTACAAAACTATTTACACAAATACATTATTAATCTAAACTTATTAGCTTTATAACAATTCGTGATTTGTAAAACATGTCCAAATAAGTGCTAGATAAGATTCTCGATTTTCCTGCACACCTTTTTGATATGAAGCATTTTTACTGTATTTACTTAATGTTTGTAAATATCTAAATCAATGGTTTGGATACTTCTTTCCTACTTTGAAAAGGCAGTATAAAATTCTTTATTGCTAGATTGATAAATTTATTGTATTTTGTTTTTCATTTTACATCCAACATGGAGACAATATGTTTTGTTTTGCATTAACTCTTTTTCAGCATTGCAGTCATGAAGTACCAAAATGTGCCCTGTTGCATTTTGATATATCCCCGTTAAGTCTGCTTTTCTAGAATTTTGAGATTCAAAGTGTTCAAGCTGCTAATATTGATTTAATATGTAATCATTTTCTGCGCAATACAATATTGGATTATTCTTAATTGACAACAATTGACGTGATTCGTGTGATAACGCATTAGAGACATTCTTACACAAATGCCTGAATCATGTGTACACATTAAATCGTTTTAATAACAATATACAGTCAACAAAATAGCTATTTCCAAAAAATCAAAAAAGAACTAATTAGTCAATGTTGTTAAGTTTAAAAAGTCATCTACGATATTTTATAATATACGTTTAATTCTTATTTCAAAAGATAAAATGAATAACCATCAGTTTCACATTTATATTGGAGTGCAATCACAAACAACAGGATTGTTGCATAAAACGTCACGTAAAACTGAACACTTATAAATATTATAGCAAAGAATTTTTCTATGACTCATTTGAGATTAACATGTGAAATTTAGCAGACATATTCGTAGATGGTATAAAATCTAGAGAAAGGAAACATAACGTATTCGCGTTGAGGTTTATTCAAAGTTCATTCTTTAAGATTCAATGTTGAATACTAGCTATTTTTAATATTTTTATAATATCACTTACTTTACTTAACAAGCTGTGACTGTTTAAAAAAAGGTACAACAGACTAATAATTAAATTAATACAGTTAATAATCAAGCGTGATTATATTATCTTGATCTTTTTAAAAAAAATTAAAGTAGTTGTTTTATCTTACGGCCTATCATTCTTTCTGTATCTTCCTAAAAACGAAACAAAAAAAAAATAGTTATCTTTTTTATGTTACTGAATGTAAATCGTATGCAAAAGCTCGATAATCAATACACGTTTATTGTCATTTAGCCAGTCAAAAGTCATTATTACGAACTAATAATACGAATCCTGATGTACGTTGAAAAGAATAAATAGGCATGTTTATAGACAATAAAATCGCCATGTTTCTAAAGCAGAATCACACATTGCGCTTTCTTTATACGTAAAACATCACCATGTTCTGATGTTTGAATTTACAAAAACTAACATTTGATAAATAGGACTCAACATAAAATGTTCTTATGCATACAAAACGTATAATTCTTTGAGATTTCACTACAAAATGAATATTGATTACACATAGCAGATAAAATATCATAAAAGTTCAATGCATTGAACGTAATTTAACGAACTATAATGTTTTCAATTTAATACATTTATTTATCTGCAATAAATATGTATACCAATGAGCTATTAACATTGAACAAGTTAAACACATTATTAAATGTAATGCTTCGTCTTTAATACGTGAATTTTTTTTTATTCAGTTTGGCATTTTTTTATCTTTCGTTTTCAGTACAGTGTTCTTTTGAAAAAGGTATGTACTGAAACCAACGGCAATTTAGGCTAACTGAAAACATTCCTTAAATAAACTTTTATGTAACAGAAAACAACATAAGCAATCAATTATCTCTTCAGACAGAAATTTAATTAACCTTAAGATGTAATTGCATTGTTCAATTTGTCTTACCCTCAACAGAAGAATTTCACTGATTAAATAGTTTACCACGAAATGGAAATCAATAAACGAATTTACTCGTGACTGGAATGATACAGTTGATATAAACTAGAAGAAAAGCACTTTTTCTATTCCTAAAATTAACAAGACTAAATTGGGGTATTCATGTTGAATAAATATACAATGAAAAATATTGGAATACAGATATACTCTCAGGATGTAGGAAGTAAAGTAAATAACCAATAAACACAACGAACTTTAATGTTAAAGACGAGACTATAAATTCGTCACTGTATTATCTATTTTACGAAAATGTCTGCTTCTAACAAAAGCGGAAGATAAGGCACCTTGAAGAATTCCGCTTTGCGCGGGACCACCATTTTACAGCTTTTACACAAAATGCTTACGACAACTACGCCAAAGCACAATTATCGAAAGTAGTATCTATTATAATCGCAGTAGGTGTGTCTTAAAGCTGCAGCCTCCATATGAGCTAAAATATTTCAATAATGCATTAAGATCATAAGAAAAATAAAGAAAAATCAATATTTAATTAATTATTATTATTCTACTGCATTAGTAACGCAGTGAGTGGTATGTATGTACATTTTGACATCTTTTTGGTAATTTACGTGTATTGTAATTGCCGTTTGCAATGTGTAAATCACTTTCTTTGTTCACATCACAAAATTTTACTTTTAAATATATTTTCAAAAATTTCATGAAAATTAGCATGAATCTGTCCTCGGAGGCATGCTGCTTTACTGCATAACAGCTTCTAATGCCAATTATTCATGTCCATATTTTTGACAAAATAAAGTGTAATCTTATTCTTTAAATAAAGCTTTGTAATTTAAACTATAGAGTGTGAAATCACAATGTTATAAAAATATTAAATTTCAAAAGTAGACAAAAACCTGAAAAGCTATATATTTCATATTTCTTTTATTTATAACTTTATAATTTCTGAAATGTTTGTAAACCTTTTTTTGTTTTGTTTTTTTTTCTGAAAACGGCATATTCTTTGCTGTAAGACTTACCATGATAGATATTTACTTGTTTTGCATAAAATCGGCTGCCATCTGCCTTATTAGACGACATCTTGGATTCTTAACCTTTGAGAAAGCAAAATGTTGTAGATTTGAATTTTTGTAAAGGAGAGACTATATACTTGCTCTGGTGTAAGTTTCAGATTTGGACAAAAGATTTGTTTACATGGTACTTTGGCTCTTAGGTTATGCTGCATCAGGAGTGCTAAACATACAATTGCAAGTTCAGTGACATTTTTTTCAAACACGTATCACTTCCTGTAGACACTTAAGATTCTTTCTGTCTGATTTAATAAAATAAACTTATCTAAGCGGACCAAGTGTCAATGACATATGATCCTAACAAAATGTTTTTCTTGTCTGCAATAATATTGTCTTTTTATGTAACACAACACGTTTATATTTCTATTTCCGTTTTCTTTAAGTGCTCGGAAGTTTATCAGAAAGGTTACATTAAATGACATTACTTAGAGACATTAACAGAATATAACCTTGCCATAAAGAAATCGTCTTATTAAAATTGAAATGTTATTCAGATTTTAGCAAATGTAGAGCAAACGCTATGGATATCTTGCAATACATCTTTCATATTTGCATTTTGAATGATCCATTATATCACAGAAAAAATTTTATTTTTATTTCCGAAATGGCTTATTTTTTGTTTTACTTTTATAGTTTACACAACTTGCTCACTGGCCACTTACATAAATTAGCTTTGTCTTCAGTCTCTTGTTGTTGTTTTTTTTATACACTTTCATGTATATGACACATTGTTTTACATTTAGCCCTTCCCCCTTTCTTTTTCAAAAAACGAGCATATAACATTCCCTAAACCCATTATTAAAATGTTATGAAACACATATATATCTTGTCATAAGAAGTACAAATGTATTCATTTCTGAGACATATATGTCTTTATATGTGCCTATAGATAATAAAATAGCAATGGTTGACGTGTCAATACTGAAATCAATATTAACTTTACATAATAAGGATATGATTAAGATCTAAAGGTGTTAAGTCTGTTTATATTTGTATCATTTTCAAAAAAAGTTAAATGTTACTCCATAAAGCAATCACTTTTCTTTTTGTGTAGCTTTGATACAGAAGGTCTTAAAATCTGATTCATATATTAACAAGTTGAACAAATAAGATTCATTTGATAATTCTAATATAAATAAAGGGATAAACGGTAACTATTGGAAATATCCATATTTTTATCACTAATTTAAAAACAAAAGGCCATGCCGACCCTTTTGATTGAATATTTCACTAAATGAAAATGTTTGACGCATTGAAGTCAATTTTGTGTAGGCATTGTGATTCAAAACAAAATAATGACAGTAAATTTCAGAATTTATGAGATAAAGTATTAGTATACATTGATATCTGAAACCCTGCAAGTACCGCTGTGCAATGTCAAAGTCAACATTGTAACTGAAAAATGATTAAACATGAAACTGTAGCCATGTAGGTTGCAATGATGTATGGTGTTGTTAATGACCTTCCATCAAAATTGATTAATGCGGATTGAGGGGAGGAAACCTTAGGTTTTGTTTCTTAACAGTACTTGTTCACACCTAATAATGTCTGTTAAATGTCACGTAACAAACACACTTCCTTCTTTAAATAACGCAAATGTCATTTATTTTCATACCATACTTGAGATAAAAAGATTTGGAATACCTTACTTATTTTCACTGTATATATAAATTATACAGACATTTTTAAGACAAGACTTTACACATGAGAATAAATGATAACACGGTATAATGATGAACAAAACGTTTGATAAATGATAACACGGTATAATGATGAACAAAACTTTTGACTATATATATTTCATAAATAATATAATTATCCCAAACAGTGATTTTTTCGCTCAATAACATCACTGTTTGGAGTTCGGATGCGAGGAATTATATCCCGAGTGACATAATGGTGCGCATTCAAACGTAATGTAGTTAAAATATCCGATTTCGATATATTATTTCGAGTCTAACACGACATCAACAAATAAATGCTGCCTGAACTAATATTAAGCTAAATTGTTCCTGATTTGTTTCCGTACTTACTTTAAGCGCGTCGCATTTTTTTAGTGGATACGTAACATGTATAATGATTACGTCACATATCTAAATATAGAACGTCAACAGTGACTTTGTTGCATAATAACACACACTTTCGGTTCTTCTATGTTCAATAGGGAAAAGTGCGGGTCGTGTTAGAATGATTGTTTAATACTTGCATTGTTACAACATATAAACTCAAGACATTACAATGTTTTATGTTTTTGAACGGTCTAACAAAACAAGAAACAACAAACAATCATATTTTCTATTTTCATACCTTAAAGAAACAATACAAGTTTTTAATTATTTAAAGGCAGTTTATTCGCCATTCAAATGAGTAGTATTTAAACATGTATCATTTTAAGCTGAGGGTATTGTTGCTTTTATGATTCTGAAATCACATATTGATAGATAAAATGCACTTAATATAAAGAAATCAAGATTTTAAAGGCAATGATTGGACATTTATTTCTTGTTGTGTTCGATTAAAACAGTTTTATTTAAAATCAATTAATTGTCAACGCAACAACTTTACGTCATTAATTTATGCAATACATTTTGTTTTTCTGTAAGTAATAACATACCATATTTATCTTAATGACACAAGATCGCATGTCAATACTGTAAACATGAAACCGAAGATGGCAGCTGTGTTACGTCAAAGTTGAATGGACTTGCATCAAAAAAACTCGACACATTGGGACTTCGACTCATAAATCGGTCTCAATTTAACGACATTTCGAGCCGTTGAAGAAAGAAACAAAAGCCATAACAAAAGGAAAGGGCGATACCTATACCAGCTTATACTAAATATATCACGTGTGATTTATCACGCGACACCAGGTTACGGAATAATGCGGAAAATGAAAATAGTTATATCTGTTTTCTTTCAAATATCATAATGGCAATTAAAATGGTAACAATTAATTTTTTTTATTTGAAACGCAATACAAAGGCTGTTAGAGCACCAATCTGTCACACAAGTTGATCGGAAATCATCTTCGCGGCCAGAAAATGTGTGAAAGTGTCTACAAGTCGAAAGCGTCAAAATAATCGAAGCACTTTTTCATGGTAAATTATACTCGATTTATTCCATACGGACCTTAAAAAAACTCCGACATATCGAAATATTCGACATATAAAAATTCGGCTCATATATAAGATTTTATACGGAATATGTAGGTAAAATATCGGAACGTTCATTACACTTCAACACATCGAGAAAATTGACTTATCAAATATCGACTCATAGATGTTCTTCTGTTTATGGTTAAAAGGATAATTTACCTACTTTATTGAAGGTTATACTCGTACAATATGAAATACAAGATCATCAAGGAAAGCTGGCATTTAATGAACCTACGCACACACGACCCGGCAACACAGGAATACCGACAAAAAGCCCAGCAGGGGCAATATAGCTGGTTTAATATGTGTCAATGTATAGATCATTATTTAAGGATCATAGGGCTGACTTGTAAGTTATCAAAATTCCAGTTTCTTGCTGATGCTTATTCCAATTCCCTTAATTTCTTTTAAACATATGAGAAAACTGAACGAATTAATATAGTTTAATAAAATTAATCATGAAAAAAAAGAAAAAAAGAAGAGAAAAAAAAACAGCATGGAATTGTCAAAGGCTGCATCACGTTATCATGGACGCCTTTGAAGGTTCAGTGCCATTTTGTTATGACTAGAGAAATTGTCTTACTTCTTGTGGGCATATTCATTTCTAATTGATTCGTAATTAACTAAAAAGTATCGTAAAATGTCAATGACACGTGATCCAATGAAAATAATGCATTTTCAGTACTGTGCCTAAAAAGCATTTACATGTAGATAACAATATACGATAATAGCAATGTACATATATGTAAGTATTTACTTCTGAATTTCTATAAGAGCTAGGAAGCTATCGAGAAGCTTTTCTGTTATTGGCTGCACCAATTGTAGATTATTAAAAAAGTCCTCCGTTTCTTTTAATGTAAACAAAGAAAGTAATATACACAACAAACGGCACTTGCAATCCTTGAAGAACACCCAAAAGAGGTCAAAATATTAACAAAACCCCCTAATAAGTTAGTCACGCAATAGAAAGTTGATGATTGATACTGCAAAAATTGGTCGTAAATACGCAGTACATAACATAAAATTATTACTTGATTCTTGATAATTAATAATACATTTTAAGTCAACAGTTTATCATTTTAAAACAATGAGATGATGAAAATAACTATGGTTAACGTAGTGTTAATAACGTTACACAAACGGATTCGGACCTAAATTGAAATAATTTTTAAATCAATTTAAAAATGTCCTTCTTTATGCTGACCCTATCTGATTATTTTTAAGTAAAGTTTATTGATAATGAAAATGAAATTTGTAAGGCATTGCCATTCCCTAAAAGAGATATAATGATAGTCTGTGTAATGTTTTTGACATTTATGTGTATATCTGTGATAAATCTTAGAAACCCTTTTAGCGCTTTGAGATGTCGAAGTAAACAAAGTATCTAAAATATGAATTGGCATTAAAATATAGCCATGTGGGAGGAAATCATATGTTACTATATTTAAATTGGCCCTCACTAAAATTGATAACTAACTTTGGATATTACGAGGGAGAACCTATGAAAATGTTACTGAACTTAATGTCACTTGTTAATAGAAAAAGATGTCTTTTGAAGGTCATTTGTATGACTGGCTTACTCAAAGGACAAAGTTTATTTGCGAAATAAAAAGTAAGACAATAAATAAAATAAAGGCATTGTTCGATCAAATTAATGATGATACGTTACCCAAATTTGTTAAGTACACGCGATTGAAGTGTAGAAATTTTTAACAATGTTTTTAACTACAATTATTATAAAACAGGAAATAAATAGAATTGCTCTTATAAGACAACAGAAATTATACTGATGTGATATGAGAATACTTAAAGCGATCATACCCGTGTATACGGAGCCAGCTCTATATAAGTTTGGATTATAGAAAATATATTAAAGTTGTAGTGCAAACATGGACTGATAGAAAAACATAGATAACACTAAAACACTTTTAGATATTTTTGTTCTTGTTTCCAATTATTTTTGTTCTGAAACAGTTGACACTGTTATTATTTTATAAAAAGGGACAATGAACGCACACAAATAGATACTCGTACACATGCATAGAAAAATAAAAGACAGAACATATAATGATATTTTTTCTACTTAAGATTATGACTTTTATTTAATAAAAGTTCTTATTCCTTACATAGAAAAAAGGAGCCTAATGAGTAAGATCAATACGACTTATTGATAATGAAAAGGCAGAATCGTCTAATGATAACATAATTATAAGAATGTAACTATCACGTGATTTGAATGAACTTACTGTGTCTTCCATTGGTTTTACGGGTTAAAGATGTACAAACAAGAATGCTTCAAATTTAGTTAATTGTTTGTTATCAAAGAGTTATCTGGGAAGTTAATGTAAATTTGATAACATAAATTAAATATGAAATAAAATAAGTAGATTTTAAGACAAAACAAAAGTACGCTAACGTACATAATGCAATCCATCTGTAGTCATAATTGTCACTGAATTCTCAAACTCTATATATCGTGGCTAAACAGTACTTTTTGTCCACTGGAAAACAGCCATATCATTTTATACAAGTTAGATGATGATAGGAACTACACATATAATTAATAAAATGATGTGTTATATACACATTTAACTGATTCTATGATTTTATTTTAACGGCATTATGGACTAAGCATTTTTGACACTTTAACATCACGATTCTTTGACATTTTCATGTGATTTTAAAACAAGTTTTACATCCTTTAGGCATATTCATTTCCGTTTAGTTGGTAAACATCTAATCCAACAGATGAAATGCCAATGGCATATTATCCTTTAAAACTTGTTGTTCGTGTTAAAAATATTTTCGACAATATACCCTAAAACTTTTCTAATTATCTTCTAGTTCATTTTAAATATTGAGAAGCTTACTAGTAACATCTTTTCTGCTTTAGGAAAAGAATCAAGCGAAATTTTCCGTATGACTGCTTTATTGAATACACTAAGACACGAAAGGGCATGCATATTCAATTTATCCATATATTACATGATAGGATGAGGGTACATGTTAATGAATCATTGATAAAAATAATATTAACATTTTACAAACCAAAAATGTTTTTTCGCTATTCATTATTGAAGTAAAGTATGTTTTTACACGCGATTGCATCACGAGCCTACGCTATACATTACAAGGTCGTTGACATTTTCCTGTGATTTAAATGCACGTCTTACTTCCTACGGGCATACTCATTTCTCATAACAAACAAATAAAAATGTACGTTTTAATCTCTTTAAGAGTTTTTAGGAAATCAATCAAGCTCAAAATATCCCCAAGTATTGTTTTGTTGATCAAACCATGACACGATGACATTGTATTATTAAAATTGTTAACACAATAGCAATTCCTTCTTAGTCATGCTAGGATGAGGGTGCAAATTAATAAATGCTAAGAAAATGTTTATTAATTTAAAAAACAGAACAAAAGAAACAAAAAACATTTTATTAACTTTTTTCTGTTTATGTTACTGACGTGTGTTATGCAAGAACGTAGCCTTTTATTTGCTGTAAGATAGAGATTTGTAATGAGACAATTATCGAATTACCTTATGTGTTAAGTTATAAAACATTCTTAAAGTCCACTTAAATTTTAACTTATAATATAATGACAAAAAAGATTATAACTGAACGTATATGAATCTTTATATCGATGTACAGTATAACAAATACCAAAGTGTATTAACATAACGTTTTATAAGTGTAACTATATTCTACAAGGGTATAATAAAGTAAAATTCAATGATAGATTACACGTCGGAAGTGCCCCACATAGTAAAATTTATTCAAGGAAATGGGATCGTCGTAATTATAGCGAACGATTAAATGTAATTTATCTTAACTGCTTGTCTTCAAGAAACAGTTTTACAATCAAGCTGACCTATTTACATGTCATTTGAATTAATCATCATCCTAGAGATAAGAAAAATGAGCCGATGATTTGTAAATACAATTACGATAATTTAATCAAAGTTGTATCGTTAAAACGATTAGATGAAACGCATCAGACATTTCAATAGATTAGGATTGAATAGTGTATCAAAGAGAAAATGTTTTACCGAGATACTTGAAAGAAATTGTTGTTCACTTTTTGCCATTTGTTAGCACAACGCCATATTAAATATGATGCAGTTGTTTATTTGTTTTATTTATCATTTTCAATCATTTTCATATCTCTGTATCTTTATGTTTGTATGTACGAGGGGTTATACAAAAATTCGTGGACTTTTTAAATATCTCTAAAATGTCAGCGTGTACTGTACTGAAATGTTATCAGCATACCTTGTAGAATATGATCAACACATTTTAAAAGGAACAATTAAATGCGTCAATAAATTATATTTATTAACTTTATATTGCTTTTGAATAAGCACATACACAGCACCCGGCGCAAGGTAGAAAAGCGCAGTTAGTCATCATATATTTGTTGCTAAAAACTAATAATGTACGTAGAAAATCCGCTAAACATCGCATGCTTCTTCTAGGATGTCATTTAAGTATTCTTTAAAATTATGGACCTCATTTCTTTAATTTAATTTTTGTTGATATCACTAGAAACGCGAGACGTCGATATTGTTGACAGCGGAAAAATAACGGACACGCAGAAATTATAAAATCGAGCAATCATAAAATTTTGTTGTAATTGGGAATAATACCTACAAAAAACATTTGATACAATCAGCAGGCGAACAGAAAAAAAATTCACGATCATTAGTGTTTAAAGTGGCATAAGAAATCTAGTGATGGACATTACTTTGAGAAGCAGTAACGGTCATTGACTGTATAACCTTGAAGCACAAGTTGTACGTGATTATGACGTTGACGTTAAAATCATTTTGGGGTATGCCGCTGTCGCCGACATGTGTTTATGTTAAATTAAATACAGTTGTTATATATGAAGCTACTTACATATTTTTTTCTGTGTTTATTTGTTATTTATTCTTCTAAGCAGTGTAAGAATTTAAAACCGGTATCTCAAATATATTTTAAGCAACAAAGAAAGTCTACGAATTTTTGGATAACCCCTCGTATGTGTATGTTTAATATGATGTTATGTATGTGGAACGAAAAGGAGTGCATACATATAAGATATTGTTACAATTTAATTATCCGTGAATGCAGGCAACACTTATTTTGTTTTTCATCGTATGAAAAGTTATATTTCGTAACAGTGTTGTAAACATTTCTTGGAAAAGGACACAGTATTATCATATTTATTTTTTTAAATGCAAATGTGAATTGTGTTCCATCAATCGTATGTAAGCAATGACGATTCTACCCACGTTTGCAATAACGCCTGCAATAAATTAAATACAATTATGTAATCTAATAATTCATTTGTGCGATAACCGCTGAAATTGCCAACATGCAAATAAATGTTGATTGATGAAAACCCATTATCTTTGCAAAAATAGTATTTTAAAATGAAATAAAAGAAAATACAAAATTTTCCCTCAACATGTTTCTTTTCCAATGTCATATGGCTGAATAACACCCGTTAAAGGCATTCTGTACAAAACGTTAAAATTAACATTTAGGTTTTATTAAATTGCAAAGGCTTAAATGTATATCATCTATTATCTTTTGGAAATGATAAGAGATATTTAACATACATCTATGTCTCGCATGATATAATAAAATAAAGCTAATAACTGATGCAAAACATGGCATTTTCACTTCCTACGCAGTTAACGTTTTGTCACACAGAGCCAGATGAAAATAACTTGATTTTGAGTTGTTATCTGATTGTGTATATTCTTCATCATTCCAGAAAACAAGATTTTTTTATCAATATATATAATAATAATAAAACACACCCTAGAGGCTTTAATGATGTATATTAATGTCTGTCTCACTGTTTCTTATGTTGTGACATTATCTTATATTTCATTTTCACTTGGTTATATTCAAGCATCATCAGTTTATTGACACCAAAACTGTAAATATTACACACTATTTAAAATATGAAGAAGTAACAACTCGATGACCTCGAGTGTAACTAGATTATTTTCCTTTCCTCCATAGTAGTTCGTTCAAAACAACAAAGATTTTCCTGGCATCATCAATAAAGATTTAATTATTATAAATTAAGTATGTTTTGCATACAAATATGATGTACCTTTAACGTTTTAAACTTTACCACTACAAGTAATTACAGTATAATTGAATAGTGTCTTTAAAAAACTGGCATATTTATACGAATAGACCAAATTAATTTTACAAATATAGTACATGCATACACTTATATGAATTAGACATATTCAGAAATAATTAACTAGATTCCAGTAACTTTCTACAATAAACGTATTTACCCAAAGATAACCATTGTATACCTTTAACTTGTAAATATGATGAAAACAACTGTTTGGTGTTGACATGAATCTAATGCTGAATAGCTTTGATTAGTGAGCTGAACATTATTAATACGTAAATGATATTGTTGACGTAGACTTTCTTCATTCTCATCAAATGGACTGACTCTCGATAAACTGGCCCAATATTATATGACTATCGATTGCGTTTGATCACTAGTGGGGAAGTTTCTTATCGGTGTATTACAAGATACATACACATCATATCTATGCATAGTGCCCTTAAAGTGTGAAGCTATATATCTCACGCAAAAAACAGGCGTTTAGTTAAATGGATATCGATCAGATTTGTCTCTGACAAACGTTCAAAAGCTTTTTAAAAGCCTTTTCCGCACTGGTTATTCAACTGTGAAATATCTAATTATTTTTATGACAAGAAAATCCTACAAAATGCAATAATTCAAATACAACAAATCATACTGATGCTTGTGTGAAATAGTTCAAACTTTAAAGTTTAAAGTGGAAGGAGCTGTCATAATGTATACAATATACATAAACTTACATTTCAAGGTGATTTCCGTCAATGTTGTGCACCATTAATATTTAATTGATTCCTAGACAAAGACCAAAATAATAAATCGGCTAGGTAATACCATATTTGCAGATGTTTGTTGTTGTTGTTTTTTTCTTTGGTAAATAAAATTTGAGTGGTTCTAATATTATGTCCATAAACCTTTATTAAGATTTTAATATTAGAACTGTACGCTGCTGTTCTCTGCATCAAAAAGTTTATAATAATAGATTAATATTAATAGATTAATATTATGTGAACTATGATAATTAGTCTTTAGAAACCAGTTCAGCAGTATACATCGATTTGTCCCCTTTGCATACCCCGTAGTACAGATTTACTAAATAAATATATTGTATCCCTTACACAACCGACTTTTATTTTCCATGAAGCATCTCTACAATACCAATGTGCTTCAATATATAGTATATATGTACTAAGAATGGCATGTGATCAAATATTTTTGTTATTTCTCAAAAATCTTTCTTTTCTTCAAACTTTTAAGCATGCTGGCATACCTCAGTAAAGATTATGCATGGTTATTATATAAATGTTTGAAAATTAATTTAAAAAAAAAACAACACCTAAATAATGAAAATGTGTTCTCCGTAACAACTAGTATAATATTATGTCATGTGATGATTACTGATATTAACTTTTTCAGGATATAATAATCTTTTATTCTGATTATTGTGTCTATCCAATCATTTTAAAATCAGTTATGATAATACAATAGCATAATAAACTGCATGTTTTATGCATGTTTTATGCAATTGTAATCCTGTTTTCATAATGATCTAATATAACGTTTGGCAATATTATAAAGTATTTGTTAACTGTCGTCTTACCATTGTTCAATAATATTCCCAAGTAAAAGGCTTTTGTTACAAAACAATTAATTATTGAAGCGTCAGTTAATTGTATATTCTCTATGAAACATGCGTCGTTATGATTACTATTTGTAACAATCGTTTTGAAATTAAGGCATATTATTTTATAACACTTTTAAGCTTTGTCCTTCTATTTCGACTAAATCAGAAGAACTAAACATGAAAGTTTCGCATAAACTCCCCTCAAAAGCTTTCAATTATTCATCTAAAAGCATAAGTAGGTCAACGAATAATTACGTGAAAGGCTAAAAAGGTAATCATAAACGTTTCAAATAGTTAAAATTCCTCCTTTGTCACTTCTTATGAGTTAGCAAAATACTCATATTTTTTAAAGTTTTGTTTTGTTTGTTTTTTTACGCCTTTTCTCAACAGTATTTTAGTCATATAGGCGGGTACATGTAGTTTCCTAACCATCGTTCCTTGAATGTTACACCAGTACTAGACTACCTTCCTCCGCGCTAAACTACCAAAGCATTACCTGGGGATCAAACACACGCAAGAGAGGTAACTGGATTAAAAGTCATCGACTCTAACACCTCGACCACGGAGGCGGTCTATTTTTGAAAGATTTTAGCTTTATGAAGCAAAACACTAATAGTGAATTTAAGAGAAAATTGTTACATTATAAATGATAAAGAGTATTAAACGTTTTAAATTAACTTTTAACTGTTTTGAATTATGAAACAAAGACGGACATATACTGAATATTCTATTCAGTGTCATATTGAGAATAGTGAACCTGACTTTTGACATAAAAACCACAAGAAACATTTATAGGTAATCTTATTCATTTTCAGACATTAATATTAATTTGCTTTTCACTAACTATATGAAAGAAAAATACTACACCAGAATTCGATTTTATATCTGAATGTCACAAAACATTCTTTTAACATTTTAGTTGTATTCATAATGAATGACTTAAAATAATTTACATAATGATATCCTATTTAAAACTTGTTAAAGCTACACATCCGTAAGGAATACGTTTCTGTGAATGTAATATCCTTGCCGGGTAAATCAAATTACTATTAATAAATGTGTTTTGATTGATCGACTAGTTAGAGAAAAATACAAGAAAACCCCATGACGAAAGTCCGTAATTGTGAGCTATGCACTTTGAGATCAGGATGGCAGTTTTACCTTAAACAAGTTGTCTTTATGTACTCTCCAACAAAACATCGGATTCAAAATATATTACATAAAACATTTGATAATTCTTCTGTGAGAGCAGCCATACAAATTGCTTTAACTAAATCTGCATTTATTGAATGTGATCTCGATATAAATCAATGGCTGATCGTGAAATATTCATAGAATCAAAAGATATAACGCAAATTAATTTCAACAAGATTTCTGAAATGATTCGTTTGTATATGCTTTTCTGTAGGCAAATAATAAATAATTCGCTGTTACAGTGATTAAATCTTATAGATTTGTTTCTTTGATTATATTACTTTGTAAAATTTTATCGTGTTGTTTTGATTTCAAATCTTTCTAGTGCTTCACTCTTGCCCAGAACTAACATAGTTTATGTTTTCTGGATTGTAGGATTAAAGTTATTCAGACATGCAAGGTATATTTATTTGTTAAGCGAATATGAACTACCTTGCTATGAAATAAATAGATATATTTGCAAAACATATACTTTTTTTCTAGAAAGGAATATATTATAAAAAAAAGTAAGAGATGCTCGCTTCAGCGGGTTGCTTGTTTCTTGTTGAATGCCGTGCCATTTAGAATGTTTTTAAGACAGAAATGTAGGAGTGACCGTAACATGTACAATTTAAATGCTATATCAAATAACCAAGAAATCATTATTTTAGCGACGAATTTGATAAGCACATTTTCGACTCCATGTTGTTAATGCCCCGGTCACATATTCACGGATAATGCCACGGAAGAGCTACGGTCTAACCGTTCACGGATTACTACGGAAATTTGAAATTTCGTAGTCCGCTACGGTTCCAGTACGGACACACAACGGTATGAGTACGGAGTGCGACGGATTTACCACCAAAAGCCCCAGGAGAGATACGGATTGTTACGGACCGACACGGTTTGATACGGAACGACACGAATCAGGACGGATGCACTACGGATTCACTACGGTCTGCTGCGGTATAAGCACGGGTAAGTACGAATAAGTACGGTCTGATACGGAGAAGATCGTATTGATACGGAGAAGAACGAATTGCCACGGATCTATACGGACCTAATACATCCGTCCACAACCTCTTGCTTGCTAATTTTCAAAATTCCTCAAAAGAAAAGAACACCTAGAAAACGAATTGCAGAGTTCAGTAATTATGGCGGAGAGGACTCGGCCTAATCGCGTCCGACCCCCGAGACACACCGGGTCCGATTAAAGTGAATTTCTTGAAGGACGCTGGATCCTCAACAAGTTCGGCCATGAGAGCCTCATACTAAACATTAAGCGGTCTTTCGTAAAAGCCCACTGCCTCCGCATTCTGAGCATTTCAATATAAAGTTGCAGCCAGTAAATTGCAATTATCATTTATTAAATGTTTCCGCAAATATGTCTGTTTTTACAAGAAGGTAGTATTTATACCCTTGAAAAAGTACATGATACTTAATTCATCCGTACTAAACAGTGGTGGACCGTACCGTTCCGTACCGTTTCGTGTTGCAACGCAATAAACCGTATAAGACCGTGCTAATCCTTGCCTCTCCGTAGTACAACGTATTACGACCGTGGCTTTCCGTGACAATGCCGTATTAATCCGTATTAAAACCGTAGCTTATACGTAAGGTAACCGTACAAATACGTAGTTCTCCGTACTAAACCGTGGAAATCCTTGACAAGTTGGTGGACTACGAATCAGTACGGACTAGTACGGTTTTCGTACGGACCAGTACGTATCAGTGCGGATTAATACGGACTAGTAGGGATACGCTACGGTTGATTTTTCCGTAGCAAATTTTTGTGCATGTTCAAAAATTGTCAAGGATCGCTACGGATATACAAGGACTACTACGATTGATTACGGTTACAATACGGAGAGCTACTGACCAGTACGGGTAGCTACGGACGATGCCGGAATTAATCCGTGGCTCTTCCGTGGGCGTATTCCGTGAATATGTGACCGGGGTATAACCAATACACAATACCAACGTTTCCACTCCTATATAAAGCTCTTACTGAACAAGTGACACTTGTAACCGTCAACGAGTTTCTTTATCTAAAATAAATCAGTAAGTTATCATTCTGCAATTGAGCAGCATGTTGTCACATAACTAACACATTGTAATACGATTACTTGTTAAGTTTGATTTAATTGATCCGGATTTATTTGTTTATTGCAAACTTGATTATTTACCATTTACTATCCAACATTTGTCAAATAGTATGGCATACGTCATTTTATAATCTTACTTAATAAGAATATTCAAAAGACAGTCTAAATGAAACAGGCTTTAAACATGAAATAGAAGATCAAACACTCAGACATTTGTTTACAAAGCTATAATAGGAATACAGTATAGATATTAACAAAAAAGAGTGGCTTTCACGGAACACGGCCCTACATCGAAACATGGATTCTTTAAAATTGGTCACGAAATCAAATGACTTGACAGATGCGCAAGGCAAGCATAAAAGAAGCTTCTGAGAACCCCTTACGATTTGGACACTATTTTCCATTACTAAGTTTACCTTGGTTATGCATAAATCAACAATACGAAAGTTTGGCAATTGCCATATAAATTATATATTGGCAGTAAGAAGACCACTTAAGGTATTTATTAGCCGGTGATTTGATTTGTTAAGGAAACATTAAACATGTATAAGCTTTTCAAAGATCTTCAAATTACGGTGGATTACAATTTGCACGACGAAGACGATAAGATGATTTAAATAATGTTGCTTGATTTTTTTACAATGTCGGTTTGCTTATTCAGTTGTGCTCTTTTAGTTGTTTTTGTGCATAATTTAGCGTGTGTTTTAACAATTAAAAAGATCAACACTTTTAGAAAAAAAACAGCTGAAAAGAAAAACAGTTTTTAAACCTTAAAACTCGGAAGCAATGCACATTGTGAAGCGCAATCACTTCATCATCAAATTGCATGTTCAATAATTCATGAGGATTACCGCGTAATACACTTTTTGTTGTAAACAGTTGCATGATAATACACTTTTAGGACTGTTTTTTGTCTTGTAGATGTATGTTTTTATTATATTCATTAAAAATGCATCGTTCAATGCCAGTATTCTTTACGCCCGAGCACAATAAGAATAGAGGTATTCCAATGAAAATATGTCCATACAACTTGACATTTCTGACGTAGGAGCTAACTTTTAGATTTATTTCCATAACAGAAGTCCATATATCGCCATATGAAACATATAGATAATAACACTACATATGTATTTAAGGTACTATATCGGAACGATAGTAAAAGAAGATAAATTGTCAAATTGTCGTAACAATTGATTTTATCAAACAATACAGCAGTTACTTATGGTAAAGGCGGGACGAAGAGAGAAGCCTAATAGTGTTCACTTATTGTATTACCTAGGCGAATTAATCTACATCCTACGTGATGTGAGCCTATTGTTATATTTATTTAGATACACTCCTTGCTTCTCAAATACATCAATATCCCTTGGTTTATTCTTTATTTCGCAAACATGCTGCTTCTGTAGATATTTATATTTTTTGTTAGTTTTTATTTGAATGGTTTTGCAGCAGTCTCAAAAATTATTAATAAAGGAAGATTTGAAGAAAAAAATGGAAACTTATACCATAATTTGTTTTGTTCAGAAAACTACCTCAAAACGTTTACCGACATTTAAAAGTGATTCTAGCCTTTTCGATACTCTTCAAAATGGAGGTAATGCATAAGTTGTAGTCTACCTTAAGAGAAGTCATTCGAGATCATAAAAGACCTAATAAATATTACAACCGTTGTCTATGTTTACAAAGAGTACTTTGATTACTAAGAAAGGCAAAATTAAAGAAATGAAACAAAACAAGCAATGTAAGTCAAAACCTTTAAATTGAAGAGCAATTTTTGAAACGGAAATATTGGCATATGGAAAAGATTAATTCACGCTAAAATGAATGTGGTATTTTATGACAACGTTGCATTTGATATTTCAGATCAATAACCAAATACAAACCTCAATTGAATGATCGGTTTTATTTGTAACATCAGCATAATTGTGTTTTTGATGACCTTGTGCATAACATGTAAATATAAATAAGACGGTTTTCTACAATTGATCAAACGCAGTCGATACATCATTTCAGTACAGCTCTAATTTATTGAGGTTCATTTCATTTGATAAACAGGATTATTGACAAAGGTGGCGACTACATAATGATGCCGCAATGGTATAACTCATAATCAATGTTCTGATCAATTTGATTATTCAGCGAAAACAATTATTTGTTTTCATTATATTTCATATAAGGTATATTAAATGTATTAAATGCAGAATAAATATGTAGGCAATGAATGATAGCGTCTATGACGCAAGAAAATAGCCCAATGTCTATGACGCAATGTAAAATAACCGACCCCCTCTGGGAACAATTTCTATGTATCTAGTATGTTTCTTTTTGATGGGAGTTCGCGCCAAAACAGTGATCACATTTCTAACACAATTTCTCAAACGAAAACAAGTGGTTGGGGTCTTAATAAGGCATTTTGTTCACTACTAAAGGCCCCAAAAAGGCGTGAAAAGACGTCTATATAAAGTAATGGCAATAAATACAGCGATTATTTCCCCTTGCATGCCCAGTTTTACAGATTTACTAAATAAATATATTGTATCCCTTACGCAACCAACTTTAATTTCCATGAAACGTCTATTCAATGCAAATGTGCTTCAATACCTAGTATAATTTATAATTAAAATGGCATGTGATTAAATGTGTTTTTGATATTTTTTTAAAAATGTGTCTTTGCTTCAACTTTTTAAGCAAGCTGGCATACCTCAGTTTAGATTATGCATGGTTATTATATTAATGGTTGAAAATGAATTAAAAAACCTAAATAATGAAAATGTAAATGATAATTGATAATTACTTTTTCAGGATATAACCAACTTTCTCTCTGATTATTGTGTCTATCCTATAATTTCAAAGCAGTCTTAACACAACAGCATAATAAACAACATGTTATTTCAATTGTTATTCAGTGTTTTATACTGTATTACGAATAATGATCTTATATGACGTTTGCCAATATCATAAAGAATTTATTAACTATCGTCTTACTATTGTTCAAATATATTCCCAAGTTAAAATTCATCAAAAGGCTTTTGTAACAAATAAATTAATTATTGAAGCGTCAGTTAATTGTATTCTCTCTATGATACATGCATGGCTATGATTAATATTTGTAACAATCATTTTGACATTGAAGCATATTATTTTAAAACACTTTTAAGCTTTGTCCTATTTCGACCAAATGAGAAGAGCTAAACATGAAAGTTTTGAAGAAAAAAACTCCCCATCTAGAGCGTTTACTTATTCATCTAAATACCTCAGATCAACTTATAATAAAGCCAAACGCTAAAAGGGTAATCATAAACGCTCAAATAGCAAGAGTCCTTCCTTTTGTCACTTCTTATAAGTTATCAAATTAGTTCAGTATGAATAAATATGTATTGATTGATCGACTAGGTAGAGAAAAATACAAGAAAATCCCACGAAGAAAGTCCATAATTGTAAGCTATGGACTTTGAGATCTGGATGGCAGTTTTACCATAAACATGTTGTTTTTATGTTCTCTGCAACCAAACATCGGATTCAAAATATGTTACATAAAACATTTGATAATGCTTCTGTAGGAGCAGTCACACAAATTGCTTCTTAGTTGAAGATTTAACTAAATATGCATTTATTGAATGTGATCTCGATATAAATCAATGGCTGATCGTGAAATATTCATGGAATCAAAAGATATTACGCAAGTTAATTTCAACAATATTTCTGAAATGATTCGTTTGTATAGGCTTTTCTGTAGGCAAATAATAAATAATTCGCTGTAACGGGATCTTATAGATGAGTTTCTTTGATTATATAACTTTGAAAAATGTTATCGTGTTCTTTTGATTTCAAATCTCCCTAGCGCTACATTCCTGCCTAGAACTAACATAATATATGTTTCTGGATTGTAAAATAAGTGTTATTTAGACATGCAAGGTATATATTTATTTGTTAAAAGAATTTTTACTACCTTGCTATATAAAATAAAGGTAAAGTTGCAAAACATAAACTATTTGGATTTTTTTATTCTTTATCAAGAACGGGTTGCTCATTTCTTGTTGAAAGCCTTGCCATTTAGAATGTTTTTAAGACAGAAATGTAAGAGTGACCGTAACATGTACAACTTGTGTGTATAAACTATTTCGATAAATATCGGACTTCAATACAGCCATATATTTTATGATTTTCTTTTTTTTACAAAAACCCTTTAGGATTGTTATTTTAATACTATATCTAATTCTCAAGAAATTATCATTTAAGCGACAAATTTGATAAGCATCAAGAAAAACATTTTCGACTCCATGTTGTTAACCAATACACAATACCAACGTTTCCACTCTTATTTAAAGCTCTTACTGAACAAGTGACACTTGTAGCCGTCAACGAGTTTCTTTATCTTATAAACAGTAAGTTGTCATTCTGCATTTGTACAGCATGTTGTAATATTTGAATACGATTACTTGTTAAGTTTGATTGATCCGGATTTATTTGTTCATTGCAAACATGATTGTTTACTATTTACTATCCAACATTTTTCAAATAGTATGGCATACGTCATTTTATAATCTTACCTAATAAGAATATTCAAAAGACAGTCTAAATAAAACAGGCTTTAGACATGAAATAGAAGATCAAACAAATATTTTTTTTACAAAGCTATAATAGGAAAATAAATATTAACAGGAAAGAACGGCTTTCACGGAACACGGCCTTGCATCGAAACATGGATTCTTTAAGAAATCAAAATTGGTCACGAAATCAAATGCCTTGACAGATGCGCAAGGCAAGCAAAAAGAAACTTCTGAGAACACCTTACGATGTTTGCACACTATTTTCATTACTAAGTATACCTTGGTAATGCATACATCAACAATACAAACGTTTTTCAATGGCCATATAAATTATATATTGGCAGTAAGAAGACCACTTAAGGTATTTATTAGCCAGTGATTGTTTTCGTTAAATTAAGCCCATCTCACACAGGACACACGGCTTATACGGTTGGTCACCCGTGTAAACCGTACATACAACCGAACTAACCGTAGCGTTATCCGAGTTACACTCGGGCCATTCGAGTGTATCCGTGTAAGCCGTGTATGATTTTTAAAACTTTTAAAAAACTGGTACGGATGCCATGTCCGTGTATGACCGTATAAGCGACCGTACAAGACCGTAAGAGACCGTGTGAGACCGTATGAGACCGTATATACAGCCGTATGTGAGGTCCACTCCACGAGTGAGCCCAACCGTATCAAGGTCGTATATAAATCGTATGGAATCGTTCGAGTCCGTCCCCAAGTCCTACATTCAACACCCGATTAACACCCGAATGTCACAAGATCACGGTACGAATCAAACGAGAGCACACACGGTTTCATACGATCACCATACGACCAATACGGTTCATGTACGAAACAAACATGGCCGACCCGGTATAGTACGGGTATACACTGTCTCACACTGCCTCCTACGATCTTACACATCCTCTACGTCAGCAAGAACGGTACAAAAACACAACTACCTGCTGCCACCCCACCAAGAGTACTTGCTGCATCACACTAGAATGTATCCAATATGGAAGGTTTGGACGCACAGAAGGAATACAAGAAGGGCCATTCAGGCCCACCGACCACTCCAACTTTTTGACCCTGATGAGCTGGAGGACCAAGCGGCAATACCCATGTCTCCCAAGGATTCAGACTCCGATGCCAGCTCGGTGGATCCTCCAGCAACCGCCGCACCAAAGAAAAAAAGACGCAGTTTACATTGTTTCACCTTTTCATTCATTTAATGATGTTAATGATGTATATATAGGGGTTCTGCGTTGAAAGTTCGAAAATTTATGAAGCCAAGTCATCAAAATGGGTTAATTTATATCAAAACATACACAAATATGTGATAATCCGAGCATAACTCGAACAAAAGTCGGCGGGACCCTATGTAAACCCTGTGTAAGCCGAGTAAATCGAGTAAAAGTCGTGTTTAATCGTACCATACCGTACAAGACCGTACTTGGAACCGTACAACAGTCGTATGTATTCGTATGAAAATCGTGTTCAAACCTTGTTTGACCGGGTTTATCCGTGCTCAGTTCGTACATTCTCGTGCGAATTTCGAGTCTAATTCGTGCCAACTAATTACCAGGCACGGTTTGAGCTCAATACTCGTACAAATCAACCCGTGTATAACCGAGTATACCGTATGGGAACCGTGTGCCCAACCGTGTTTTGTGTGAGACGGGCTTATGGAACCATATTACTTCCAAATGATCTTCAAATTACGGTGTAAATCAATTTGCACGACGAATACGATTATATAATTTATATAATGTTGTTGATTTTTTACGATGTCGATTTGCTTACTCAGTTCGTGATAATGCAAAATTGTGCTCTTTAAGTTGTTCTTGTGCATAATTAAGCGTGTGTTTTAACAATAAAAATGGACAACACTTTTATATAAAAACAGCTGAAATGAAAAACATGTTTCTAATCCTTAAAACTCGGAAACAATGCACATTGTGAAGCGCAATCACTTCGTCATAAAATTGCATGTTCAATAATTCACGAGGATTTGCGTGTTATACCTTTTTTGTTGTGAACAATTGCATGACAATACACTTTAAGGACTGTTTTATTGTCTTGTAAATGTATGTATTTATTATATTCATTCAAAAAAGAATCATACGTTGCCAGAATTCTTTACCCGAATCACAATAAGAAAAAAGGCATTACAATGAAAATATTGCATACAACTTGACATTTCTAACGTAGGAGCTTACTTTTAGATTTATATCCGTTTCAGGAGTTCATATATCGGCAAATTACACATAAAGATAATTACACTATTTTAGGTACTATATTAGAACGATAGACATACTAATATATATATAAAAGAAGATAAATTGTTAAATTGTCTTGATAATTGATTTTATATCAAACAATACAGCAGTTACTCATGGTAAAGGCGGGACGAAGAGAGAAGCCTAATAGTGTTCACTTATTGTATTACCTAGGCGAATTAATCTTCCTCCTACGTGATGTAAGTCTATTGTTATGTTTATTTAGATACATTTCTTGTTTCTCAAATATATCAATATCCCTTTGTTTATTCTTTATTTCGCAAATATGCTGCTTCTGTGGATATTTATATTTTTGTTTATTTTGAATGGTTTTGCAGCAGTTTGTTATTGTTTGAAGTCTCACCAATTATTTATTAATAAGGAAAATTTGAAAATAAATAAATGAAAACGTATACCACTAATTTGTTTTGTTCGGAAAACAACCTCAACAATTGTACATGTCATTTAAAAATGCTTTTTGTTGAGTTATACTATAAAGAAGATCATCTTTTTTTCAAGATGTCTAGTTTGTTATCTTTTATTATAATAAAAAAAATGTTTTAGTTTAAATATAGATAATTGCTTTTAAGATCTTAAAATGTTTCAAAATGTTTAAAACAAAGATTGAAGCTCAAGTAAAATCGAATGGTTTTAGTAAAAATTATAATCCGGTATATACTGGGGTTTGAACCCACGCTCTACAGTTTCAATGCAGTTGAAAGTGATTCTAGCCTATTGGATACTCTTCAAAGTGGAGGTTATGCATTAAGTGTTGTCCACTTTAAGAGAAGTCATCCGAAATCATTATAGACCTAATATTAAAATCATTGTCTATGTTTACAAAGAGTACTTTAAGTACTAAGCAAAGGCAAAAAGTACGATCTGTACAAATCAAACAAAACAAGAAATGTAAGTCAAAACATTTAAATGGAAGAACAATTTTTGAAACGGAAATATTGGCCTATGGAAAAGAATAATTCACACTCAAATTAATGTAGTATTTTATGACAACGTTGTATTTGATATTTAAGATCAATTTTTTTTCAAATACGAGCCTCAAATGAATGATCGGTTCTATTTGTAACATCAGCATAATTTGTTTTTGATGACCTTGTGTATAACATGTTAATATAAATAAGACGGTTTCCTACAATTGATCAAACGCAATCGATACATCGTTTCTGTACAGCTCTAATTTATTGATGTTCATTTCATTTGATGAACAGGATTATTGACAAAGGTGGCGACTACATAATGATGCCGAAACGGTATAAATCATAACCAGCGCTCTGGTCAATTTGATTTTTCAGCAACAAACAACTATTTGTTTTCATTATATTTCATATATGTATATATAATGTATTAAATGCATAATTATTATAATACATGTATGCTATGAATGATAATGCCTATGACGCATTGTAAAATAACCGACCTCCTCTGGGAACCATTGATGGAACCATTGATGTATCTATTTAATAGGGGTTCGTGCCAAAACAGTGATTACCTTTTTAACACCAGTGTTTGGGTCTAAATAAGGCATGTTTACTACTTGAGGCCCCAAAAAGGAGATGGAAAGGCGTGAAAATGACTATATGAAGAAATGGGTTAAGCTTAAATATTAAAGTGATGCATATTGCTTAACACTGCCATTAACTGACAAGTGCAATGATACAAACCGTGCAATAAGTTTCATTTATCCCCTGCCAGGTGACCGTTTTGGCTATTGTAGATGTTGTATACTTGGGAAACTATTTGAAATAATTAATATACATTTCTGATTATAATGTAGAAAAATTAAGTTAAGCATATATTTGAGCGATCCTTTGTTTCATATCCAGATAAATAGGAGACATAAATTAATATCAAAGCAAATTCTAAACAGTAATTCAAGTGCAGAATATATTTTAATAGCAGGATTTTATACCTGACATGAGAGCAATCTATATTGCAGGCGATAGCAACTAATCAATAACAATGATTTGTTTTCCATAACAATGATAAATATCTTTGACGGTAATTAATATTAATAAATGCACTGAAATTCATGACCGCATAATCATTTATTTCGTCAATGATAATTACGTCTAGCATTTAAAATCAATTTGTAAACAATTATTATAGTGTAATTAACTGGGGATTTCATTAATTGTTTATTTCTTTGTTGTTTTCAATTTGCTTTAATAATACAGTTGCGGAAGCAATAAAAGCAATATGAATTATCATTGAATAGGCTCTTGTTCAAATACTTGACAGGTTGAAATTGACAAAAACACTTTAGTACATTTGTAGTGCCAACTTAAATTGTGCTTGCATATGTTTGCATATCAAAGAATAATTTAAATATGGTGGCTGATTTGTGCTATTCATGTTTTCGTGATCCCGCTAAGCGAAAAATCGAAACTTAACAAGTTAAAATGGCGGGGACGTGGCGCGAAGTTTAAATTAATAAACCTTCGCCCCGATCGAGGGAGCAGGGAGCGAGATTTAGTAAATAAAACGGCGGGGTGCGTAGCGAAAACATGCTTATTAGTGGACGCGCCGTTTAAATTCTATAATCTCGCCCCGCGGCATTTATGGCATTTTACACCACGGAATAAGGCAACATCTCGTTTGCTTGTTTGTTTGTTTTGGGTTTTACGTCACATCGACACAGTATAGGTCATATCGCGACGCTCCAGCTTTACTGGTGGAGGAAGACCTCAGGTGCCCTTCAGTGAATTATTTCAGGCACGAACGGGCACCTGAGTAGAACCACCGACGTTCCGTAAGCTAGCTGGATAGCTTCCTCACATGAAAAAATCCAAAGTCCCTGTCGGGATTCGAACCCACAGCGGTGAGGGGCAAGTGGTTTGAAGTCAACGACCTTAACCACTCGGCCACAGGCGCCCCACAACATCTCGTAACAAATAATTTCACTGTTTAGCTGTTGCATAAAATTGTATTCCATTGAAATTAATATCAAAATACTTTAATATTATCAAGTATTACGTTTTTTCTTTCAAACAATTTTGCGATAATATTAAAAAACTTACGTTTTCAAGACTTATTCAAATGTTGATATATAATCCGTATTTATAATTTTGTTGCGTCACCCACAAACCGATTGAAAACACAAAGAAACTTTGAGTCCCTAGGAAAATGATAACTTAATGGAAAATGTATGACCTTAAACAGTTACCCTCATCGGTAAGACTTTTTAAATATTCATCGTTTTCAATGTACAATTCCCTTTCAACTATTTACTTTCAAATTGATTTTTTTTCAGTTGAAGTTTAACCTTTAAAGTGTTTATTAGCAAGCGTTTAAAGCGCTTAAAAACACAACACAGAAAGTTAAACTAATATAAATTCTGTTTAGTCTACATCAAACAAAAAACACAGTCATAATGTCTCAGAAATGAAAAGATAGTTCATTCGTTAGAAAAGGAAAACATTACTTTTTACGATTAAGTAATAATTTAAGAGCAGTCTAGATGCTTATTACCTAACACAAAATAAACACTTTTTGTGATTTTTTTTGTTTAAACGTAGCAAAAATGTAAACCAAGTCGTATTACGACTTCCATCTACTTTTAATCACTATTACTCTACTTATTGTCAAAAGGCAAAAGAAAAAAATGATTCGGGCAATAGTCAAAATGAGTTTTTGTTTTGGAAACGCAAAACAAAACAAACAAAACCATTTTTTAGAAATAAAAATATAAGCATTTCGTTGAAATTATAGGCCTTTAATCCAGAGCTCGATTATGTTCTGTGAATGTGATATCGGTTTTGATAGAAAAACAAATCCTACAAGCAAATATTTAAAGTGGCGGCGTGGCCGAGTGGTTAACGCGTCGGACTTGTAATCTAATGATCGGTAGCCTCATGGGTTCTAACCCTGTCAGGGGCAAGTCGTTTTTTCCTTGTACTCATCACTCAGTGCTGGTTGGTTCCAGGAACGGATATGAAAGTGTGTCTATAAGCTTATAGCTTCCTACACAATCGAACTAAAATAAATTCTGTATAAACCAAATATTTCAAGCTATTTTCGGAGAAATAGTCAGAGTATTTACAATATTTACTTTTTTACTGACACATTAGAGAAATTCTATCAAACATCTTGTTCTGATTTTTGTCAACAAGTAACGACATATCAGTCATTTCAATGGCATTCAGTACCCGAGAAGTTTAGTCAAAAGAAGTAACGTAAGAACAAACGTACATATTATATGGAAAAAAACAGCAGAAAACACTGATTGTACGGCTGAATATAAAACAAAGTCTAGATTCATTAAGATTGATTTTGATACAAATACGATGGCTTAAAATGAAATATTCATGGCATCACAGGATATAAGGCCATGCTTCTGACAACATGTGTTTTATATGCAATGCACTTCTTAAATGGTGAATAAATAACTGTCCTTGTGAACCGAAATCATTACAATCTATTTCTTTATTTCTCTCAGACTGAATTCCAAATCAATCATGTCAGAAAATGATACAATTTCCTTCACGTGATAAACTCTCTTATATTATTACCTAGGCGATGCAGGAATTCATTGATTTTTTAGAGAATATAGACTACAATACCAAGCTCTTCACATACATGACAAGCATACATTAATTCCTCGTGTTTAAAATATCAAAGTCTGCACTTCCACAAACCGTTCAGCCAATTTGTGCTATATCCTCATAAAAAAAAACATTTCGATTATGAAGTGTCAAAACATTTTTAGAAATTCTATAAATGACAAGAAAGCTTTCCTGTTTTGAAATAAACAATGCAATAGATATAGATAATCTCATCATTGTTTGTTGCATAGTTTCCTATGGTAAAGGATTACGCTTTTCTCACCTTGAGACTTGAAAATGTAATAATGATCAACCTTTAGAAAAAAAAGGTTTAACATGCTCAACGTTATTTGTATTGCATGTTTAAAAAAAATTAAATTGCTTTAGTCAATAAAGTTGTAATTGCTATCACATGCGACGAAAAGTCTTAACAACAGACACATGATTTCAAATATTGTATGCAAATGGGGACAAAATATAAATATACGTATCCATGAAACCATTCCTTGAACATTGCGGATGTTTATATATGAGTACTAACAAAGTAGTCGCTTGGCAGACCTCATTTAATAAGCTGACATGACAAAAGTGTTAATTACCTAAACGTGTTAAGCTAACAATTGCATCTAAGTTCGATTTGAGTGACAAACATTGCAATTTTGGATCATCGTTCGAAATAAGAACAAATGTTCTTGCAATACAGAGTGTGCGAATGAACTTAGTTTTGATCAATTACTATTGAGATAGATCTACATTAATCTCGAAACATTATTTCCACTCTAATCATTTCAAAAATTTCTCTGTGGAGTCCGTTTAAAGCAACTACAAAATATTTCATAAAACTGAACCATGATTAAAACTAGGCTATAGAGATAAAGAAAAGAGGATATTTATTAAACACAGTTGCTGACAACTTCGAGAACATGAGTCCGTAAAGTTATCAAAACAATATAATCGACTGAATGGCCAGCAAACGATATATAACTGTTCTTTTAAAATCCTTTCAAACTTGCTGAGATCCCGTTACTTTTTGCCACTTGTAAAACTATTAATTTAAAGTAGATATTGGTTGCATTATTCTTTCAAAGAAGACAGATGGTTGTCAATTGTCTCTTGTAATATTATAATTTATCAATGTAGTCTCAGTAAAGAGAATTTTTAGGAATATTAGCTAAAGATTTATTCTTAAGTGACCCTTACAAGATTTCCAATCATCATCAAATTACGGATGATATCAATTTTGCTGTCGTCTGAAGACGATTCAATGATTTTTATCATATTGCTTGTTTATCTGATTTGAGTTTTTTGTTTCCAAATCGTGATTTGGTATTAATCTAAACATATTGCTGTTGTTAATGACCAATATGTACATAATCAATTTTTCATTCTTTTTGTGTTGGTCTTTAAGGTCTGATAATTTTTTTTAGTTCAAGATGGTAATTTGATAATCCAATGGACACTTTTTGTAACAGCATACGCAACTTCGTCGTTATTTATTTTGCTATATTGTAGCTGAAACGTTTGATTCTTAATATTTAAAAAAAAATGTATACAAAACCTAAATCAATGAATCCATATAATCATATTTAATTTATATAATATTATTCGAAGAAACACATGTTCCTAATTGTTTTTACTGTTACCACTCGAAAGGCTTAAAGGCGCGGTACGGTATAAAATATTCTTTTTGTGTACAGAGTAGAGGCATCCAAAAACCTTTTATATCTCTTGAGCTAACGTAATAATAAATTATAAGCACACCGAACTTCGTATAAATACGATATCGGAACGGTAGACCTTTTATAGAAATACAAAAACAAAATATCTTACCAATATCATTAGTATCAAACAATATCACAGTAATTTGTTGTAAAGGAGGAGGACGAAAGGAATCTGATGGCGTTCACTTATTTGATTACCTAAGTTTATTTATCTTCGGTCTACAGTATGTGTTCCCATAGATACATTTATTTAGATATACTTATTCATGTTTCTGAAACAGATCAATGGCCTTTGTTTCTTTTTTCTTTGTCTGCAATAACACTTAGGCTGGCAAAACGATTTTTGCGTTGCTTTTGCTTTAGTTTAGTAGCAGTCATTTAGCAGGTTTTTCATGATGAATAAAGATAAATATATTAGTTTCAATGAGCGAATTATTACCAAAATTGTACACAATTAACACGTGCCGGTTCTTTTGATGTACTTTTCAAAGGCTTGTCTTGAGGATGGACTTAAATTTCTGTTAAATATAATTAGTATGTAGGTGTTTTGATTAAAATCAAATCACTTTTGATTCTTTAATGTTATGGCGCAGATTGATCTGTTTTCTTTCGACTAAATTACCCTGATATAATACAATTTAATATTATCTGTATTCACATGCAATAAACTGTCTCAATGATATATTTACAACAATTGTCCTGCAAAATCAGCCCTCAAAAAGAGTGACAATTGATAATACGATAATTCTGACGTTATTAAAGAACACTTTTTGATTTTTTGCCTTTTAGACTTTAACTTCATTTTTATTGGTCATATTCGGTAATCGTGCTTGACCTTGTCTTTTGATGTGTCATTATATGGACAGAACTAGTTTCTGTTCAATGTTCTTAATTATCAGGTGGCTAATAATAATGCTTCTTTCAAACCTCACCATATTTCATTTTCTTCACATTTTGTATTTGCATACACGTACTCATCTTTGTTAAATATTGTATTTGTAACAAATTTTGAATTTCAAAGTTATTTTTTAGATCAACCCTATATCAAAAACATATGAGAACATTGTCCTCCATGTAACAAAGCATGAGCACCAAATATTATTTTATGAATAAATAACAACACAAATAAAAACAACAAAAAACAACATCCTTTTGTTTAGGCCGATACGATAAGTAGATTAATTGATAGTATATTTAATCATACATTTAATCATACAACTGAAAAGATATAACGTCCGCACATTTTGAAGCTACACATATTGCAAATATACCACTATTAATTTTGCAAAGTTTATGAAACACACGTTGCACTTAGTCTAGCGTTATCCTATACTATAAAGATAAATGAAGCATCAAGCATCTAAAAGCACATTCTTTGATCAAGTTCATATATCACTTAGGACTCTTAAACATAACAATATGCAAAAAGTAAAGTAAGAAATACACATACAATTTAATATTAAACATACATTCAAACATTTGCATGTCTAATGCTAAAGACTTAAAACGCTTTTCTGTGCGAAGGGGGGGGGGGCGTCATTTGCACAACAAACTTGAATACTTTGATTTGAAAACACTCTGTGATCGTTTTAAACAGTACACATATCCCGTGGAATAATAAATCATTTTTTGTCAAAATCACTGTCGAATTCCTTTTAAACCAATTAAACGCGCTTGGTTTGTATATAATATGTTCAGTTATGCAAACTTGCAGAACGGTAATCGACAATTGGCTCGTTATTAAGTTTGCTTCAATTTGAAATGTTTGGATGAAAAAAGTTCATAATTACTTAATAATTACTCAATAACCTTATCACCCGGACTTGCAATGACGTGTAAAGCTTAATCACAAGCTTTAAACGTGCTGTGTTTTATTTGAAACTGTCTTTACAAATTCATTCGAATAGTTTCGTCAGAAGGATTTATTTCTAGTTATATGCATAATTAATGGCTAAAAGGAGTATAGAATATCATCATTGTTCGAGATAAGGGAAATGTATCGTATTCAGAAACATACGCATTGAACTACACTATGAATATAAATACTTTCTTTGTTACTTCTTTATACACATAAATGAAATTGTTAAGTCCTATTACAATTCGTGAACTCGTCGGGAACAAATTGTTAGGCTGGACTTGTTTTTGGAGAAATTAGATATCTCGACTTTAACGATGCTTGTGATTTGTGCAAACCCCCCCCCCCCCAAAAAAAAAAAAAAAAAAAAAATAAATAATAAATACCACATACAATACCGTCAAAATGACTCGAACTTAGATTCCAGTTTATAATTTTGATGCTCGTCATATAAATCAGTACTTTATATGTTTTAGGATTAGAACAATAAAGTGTTGCTATATGGCATAACAGACTATATTGTTAACATTAGCTGTTATTCTTTGCTCTTAGTGTAATTTTTGTTTTTTCTGAACAACCCTATCTACACACAACGATTTTTTTATACTTTAATACGTGTATGTTTCCTACAGAGCACCATTATTAATCAATGATTCTAATAGCTCATCTTTTAAATATTCATCGTATCTGTTTCAAAAAAGCGTTTCATTTAACGAAAACTCGTTAATGTTTTAGAACAAAAATGTCAACATTTACATTCGATTGACTTTATCTGCAGACACCTTCTCTTATTGAGTAAATATAATAAGACTTAAACTGATTGAAAAATATTTTAATCGAAAATTGCTAGACTTTTTAATACATATGCAAATATGACCTAAAGAGTTAATGCAGATTACTTATGACAAGGTTACTGTTCTAATGCAGATTACTGATGACAAGGTTGCTGTTCCAACCATTGAAATTAAAATTAAAAAAAAAATAAACAAACAAAAAAAAAATACTGATTTTAATCAAATTTCAATGTAATTCTACATGCGTTAGGATTATATAAATTTTGTTTCGTTATTGACGCAAAGCAGACACAAGCTGGTTTGCACAGATTATAAACATCATCAAGTGTAGAGCCAGTTTGTGAATTATGTATTCACAAGTGTGAGAACATCAGCAGTACGCGTTTAAAATATAACTTTATTCATTGTAATACCATTTACGATTGATGAAGCAAGCTGACGGGACGTCGGTTGTTCTACTCAGGTGCCCGTTCGTGCCTGAAATAATGCACGGAAGGGCATTTGTGGTCTTCCTCCGCCATTAAGGCAGGAACGTCGCCATATGACCTATACTTTGTCGTTGTGACGTAAAATCAAATCAAACAATCAAACAAACAATTAACTCAGAAGTGTTTAAACAATTGTTTTATAAAAAAAATACATTACAACTTACACAGCATTTCTGTTTATTTAGTATTTGCAGTATTGTTTTAACCTTGTTTGTGTTGATTATATTGTTTGTCATGATACTTTTAATGGAAAGGACGCCACTCTCGTGCATAGAGATAGTTATGTAAACATTGATCCCTTCAGAGTAATCAAACTAAGGGAACCAGACGTATTTGGGAAATGGTTAAATACTCTAAATTGCGGCTAATTAATTGAGCATGATTAATTACAGAAATAAAGTTGTCTCCGTTAATGTCGTCTACATCAGTGCAGAACATCAATCATAAAAGTCTGTTACTGGTAAATTGTCGTATTTTCTTTTGAGTTATATCGTATCTTCTGTTCGCTTCGTCATATCAAGTGGTTTCTGAAAGGTTTATATCAAACAGAAAAGCTGAAAAGAAAAACAAAGGAAGAGAAAAACAAAACAAAAACTTTGAAACACTTGTCATATTGTATGGATAAATATGATTGTATAATCAAAACTTCGTAACACTTCTTCTTAAATCAGTCACAGCCAGACACGACTAAGTATGTTATTAATATTGAGTGATAAGTTGTGTTAGAATAAAATATATATCTATGAAAAAGATAAGGAACTGGAATGATAAACCGACGGTAGAGTCGGACGAAACGATTGCTGGAACGTTGGTAATTCCCAGTCCTCTAGCTAAACTTATTCTTGATTTTAAACTTACCTGGATACGTGAAACTAAATAAGAATATCAGTAAATCAGTAAAACTGTTTCTATTGCACAGCAACTTTATTTGCTGTTGGAGAACCGGGACGAGAGTTAGGCAGTTGACGAGAAAGCAAGAACATGTTTTTTATCCGTAAATATGTTATGCAGAGCCAGAAAATTTCATTAAATTTTTCAGTGAAAATTAATTTAAATGAGATGCGTAAATCAAGAAGCAACTTATGCAACTTATCATAAAAAACAAATGAATATAAACCGTGCGAGGTGGCAATATAAGTGTAAGCGAAGGATTAGGTTAAATCTAGGAGTATGCGTTTTATGTGATAACCAGAAGAGGATAGTCTGCTCCATAGCTGCCCGTGGCCCTCTGTTTTGTCAATAAGCATTAATTAACACGTTGCGACTTCGTTGACACTAAGCACCACTTTTTCTTACAACTTACCATAATATCGGTTTTGATCGAGTTTTTATCATTTTTTTTTCAATAACCGATGATTGTGTATCATGTATGTTTGCGAAGAAATACGTGAAAAAACGAAAACAATTGAAAGAAAAGGGAAATTGCGTTACAATATTAGTGATTTTTTCCAGAGATGCTTAAAACATATTAATAATAACCTGCCAAAACATCCCATAGAAATGATTATACCCCAAGCATTTGGCGTTTGTAAAATGTTTTTGCAGTCTTTTAATGCTGAATCAGTGACTTGCATTGTTTCTTAAATCATAAGATACTCTTTTGGTTATATTTTCCTATTTGGAAACAATTGCATGACAATTGGATATTAAGTTACGACTACAATATTTTATGTGTCGATTTATAATTCATACTGAGCATGAAGGCATTTATAGTATGATTAATAATGTATAATGTTCTGGAATATTGTCTCGATTATCGAAAAAAAGAATGAATAGCCTTGAACGAATTTCAAAATTAATTACTTGTCTCAGAGTTGTCCTCGTGAACTGTTGAAAACAGTAGTTGAGCTTGATATATGTTTTAATGTTTCCAACATGCAATGTTTATCTGAAAGTTAAAGATAATTTTTATCAGATCATATTTTTTTAGCTGTTGGCTGTTTGGTTTTATATTTACTTCGGAAAAATTATCATGTCCTTTTACATTCATTTTTAGTTTTTTTATTCGCACAACTTATTTTCCGCGAGTTATATCAAAATATGATATCATTTAAACATTTAATGACACAATAGTGCACCTCAGCTCATGGATTTGTTTTCTTTCCAGGAAAAGAGAAACATGTGTTTTATTTAGGAAATAATATATCCCAAATATATCGCTCAATAAAATCACTATTTGGAGTTCGGATGCATGGTATTATATCACAAGGGCGTAGTCCAGGTGATATAATGAAGAGCATCCAATTTTATTAAGCGACAAAATAACTTATTTGCATATATCATTACGAATCTAACACGACATCAGCAAATAAATGCTGCCGTATCTAATATTAAGCTACATTTTGCCGGATTTGTTTCCTTATTTTTAGCGCGTCACACGTATAATGATTACGTCACATATCTAACTATAGAACGTCAACAGTGATTTTGTTCCATAATAACACACACTTTCTGTTCAATAGGAAAAATGCGGGTCATGTTAGAACAGGTTGTAATTAACTTCGGTGTCCAGCTGAGTACACTGCCGGTGTGAAAGCTGCCGTCCCTGAACCTCGCCCCTTATTGTTTGTTTTTTCCTTTTTTATTGTCGATTAAGTCTTAAAATATCCTAATAACGGCATGTAGTCGTAGTACAGACTTCCGTAGAAAAAGAAGCAAATTAATGTACGAAATATGACATATATAAGTTCTAATTTTAAACGTTTACCAATTCATTGTCGTCCCAAGTTGACAGTTATGAAAATCAACTTAATTTTACATTGCTAGTTTTCTTAGTGTCTGTCTACAGATTGTTATGTGACATAAGATATGTTGCTTTTTTCCATGTTTTTTTTTTTGCACATAAATGCACATAAACGTCAATTCGCCGAAAAGAAATACTGTTATGAAACAATGTTTAAAACGATAGGTGTATAAAGTTTGCTTTGAAAAGAGCCAACATGTTAAAAAAGACGAATGTCAATATATAACTATTACATGTATTAAAGAATTATCGTATACATTAGTTAAAACAAATAAGTTGATCGTTTGGCCGGAGACAAAAAAAGACACATTACACGACTACATTGTCCCTGATTTGTCTATCTCATAGCACCTATTTAATAATGCGCATGTTTATCTTGTTCAGTTATTTGAATTTCAAAGATTAATAGTCTGAATAAAATTATATAAATAATATCTGGTGCAAACGCAAGCCTAGCGTACTTTAAAAACATATGTCCAATGATTTCCAACATACACTCCGTCACTACCTTTGTCGGTTAGGCAAAGTTGAATGACTGTATATTATTTTTAATATCATTGAACAGATTGACAATATCATCAATTTTATATATTTTTTCTTCCATTAATTCAAAGCACCCTTATCACGGCTGTATTGTTTTAAACTTAACCTGTTGAATGCGAATGTGTGTAAAACTTAAAGTTCTCAAATAGCATTGTGTGAATGAAATTCATGAGAACTAAAAACCTAATTGGTTGTATAAATCTAAAAAGAAAACAGAAAGAATGCCTTTGCCAGGATTCGAACCAGCGTCTCTGTACTCAAAAACCGAACACTTAACCACTCCACTATTACGATGAACAGATAAATAATGAGTAATTGGTTAAGATTTAGGCGATAATATTATGCTTTTATATAAAAATTATCGACCCCCTTTTGGTCTTTATTAATGTAAACAGATTATGAAAATAGTAGCGTATTCGATCAGTTTTGTTATTTCCGTGCAAAAATATATGTATTGTGTCGGCAGAAATAAACACGAGGAATTCAATTACAGGCAATCACGTTTTTCAACATTTGTCATGTTAATGGTTGTAAATCTCATTGTTAAAACAGGCTTTCTGATACTTTTTATATTGAATTCTTGTTCAAAACTCATTTTTGAAATATAATTACAGTTGTTAAATGAGAAAACATTGAAGGCCGCACAATATCGATAAAATGAATATTTTATAGGCTATTTCTGTAAGATATTGTTTTCTAAATGGGAGTACCTAGAACAAACTTCTGGCCATATCCCATAGCAAAGACCTTAACAACAGTCAACATTGTTATAATAAAAATTGAAAATATCTTAGACGTGTTGATATGGCGGTGATTTTCAATCGTGTAAGGTCATAATTAAGTTGCAAAGAATCTTTTGAGTGCATGCATATCAAATGGTTGGTATTGTTGTTTGTTTATTGGGGAGGGGCATCGGATTCATGGGTCGTTGGCGTACTTTTCTGAGAAAAAAATCATCACACTCTATTTGAATATTTGAACTTCGTTATGGAATTATCATTATGACTGTTATTGTTCAATAAATTCGGCAAAAATCGTTTCTTGCAAAAGTGTTGGCAAATATTAGTAAGATTATGACTGCTTATATATTTATATGAGGCCCGGTCTCGGCTGCGGTAAAACCCACAGTAATGTTTTTATGTAAATTTGTATGGGATCTTAATACGTAATTAAAATATAGTGTTCATTAAAATGTTAAAATGATTGTAAAGAAATAATTATTTGTAAATGTTAACTAAAGTGTGATTTCAACAAACCATGTTGTGTAATACATGTAACCGCTAAGACGTGGTCATACGCGAATGTAAGCGATTATTAGGCAAGTTTCACGTCTATTTATTCCACTTTTTAATATATATTTTTATAGTTATGTCATTAACTTTTATCAAAGCATTCCTGATATATTACTTTCAAAGAATAACATTTGTTTTCAGAAACGATAGCATTAACACAATTGAAAATTTAATCGAATACAAGACAATCCAATTAGGTAATTGCGACACATACATTAATTTGCAAAGCAGCTATAAGCAGTGCTTAAACTAAAGCAAAATGATCGGTCATAATCTTTTTTAGAATAATTGCTCAAACAAGTATTGTTTGTTAATAGTTGTCTTGATGAATGCAGCGTCATTTCGTACATGTATAACTTAATATTGAATGCAGACAAATTTCTCTAAATAAGTAAAAATGAAACAAACAGTAAAACTGCAATTGCTTTTAGTCCAATTAAATGTTATTTTATCATACCGCATATTGTTGTGTATAGTTTATAAAGGCACTCTTTTGACATTTCAACACACAAATACCTTGTTAAAGAACCGTTATTGTGTCCATATTATAATCAAATTGAACTCATAAGCCGTCAAATAGTTTGCCTCCAATATAATTTTTGCCGTTTAAATCAATATTGATTAGGACTCTAAGGCATTTAAATGTCTTAAAAGTGTCTAATTTGTGAATGGTTTGCATGATAATTATAAATAATGTAAGGAAATTACCAATATTCTCCTTTGATTTATCACCCAAGATGAACATAAGGGCACTTATTTGTATTCATTTAATCAAATTTTAATAATATTATGCGTCATGTTAGAATGTACAATCTATCATACATAATTAATCCTTAAACCAACTGCATTATACGACCGCGAGCTACCAGTTTCTGGTTTGATTTGTTTTTTGTTTTGTTTGCTTGTAGTTGGGGGTTTTTTTTGTTGATGTTGTGTTTATTTTTGTCACATTAAAAAAACAGCAGGGGCAATGAAATAATGTAATTAATCTAGACATGTAATATCACTAATCAACTAAACTATTTAACTTCACGGTTCTTATTCAATTGAGTTTTCTTATTAGATTGTATGTGCCAAATATAACGATTGTCACTTATCTTGTTTTGATAAGAAACGTAATAATTGTAGAAATACGGACAGGTTTAATGTTATAGCCTACACGAATATATGTGTAAACTTCGATTGGATTTACCTACTTCTAGCAGTATGCACGGTTAACAATCCCTGATTTTCGTTTGTTCGTGCAAAGATTGAATAAAATCATTAGTATTTTAGCTTATATGCCGAAAAAATAGCACATCTAAGTGGGCGAATAGCTGAACGATAAACAAGATTTATATGTACATGACTCTATTATTTATACACAATGATTCATATAATGAAGTTAAGAACTGGTTCCAAGCAATATTATAAAAACTTAAACATGTACACACTTAAAAAAAACAAACAGAGAAAAGTTTATAACTGGATTTCAGTGAAAACCTTTGTTTTATATATAAGCTAGGTCTTTGTCTTGTTTTCTTCTTTGGGGTTCTGTTAGCTTTCTTTTGCAGTTTTTAAAGAGCGACTTCAGTTTCATCCGGTTACTATGTCATGGATTATTGGTTAAAAAAAGAATAAACAAAAGTTATAACAATTTAGAAATGCCTCCATATCAGAGCACTACTGAAAATACCATCGACATGCATCGATATGTCCACACAATTATGACGTTCTCAACTCAAAACTGCAAAGATGTTTCTAACAAAACTTATCTTTTAGAGTTGTGTTTGGTCTTCTTTTTGTGTAACCCGTGTAACCCGTGTGTTTTCCGTGTTTCATTGCAGTTGGTCCTACTTTTGCACTCATCTCATATCTTGTTGTAAATTCTCTTCTCGATTAGAAAGTCTAGGAGATAGTTTTGAACCCAGAAAGCACTAAATAATGCTACAATTGGACTGTTCTGTTTAAATGAGTATCTATCATGGGTAAATGTAATGGTTTACATCTCCTTCGCTTGGTTTTAGATTCATATGTTATCAAAAGCTATTTGTTAGCCGCATCCACCGACACTTCAAAAAAAATGGTTTGGTAGTTAATCATACACTTAGTGGCTACCTTGAACGAAAAGTGATATTTCAATCAAAAGACATGTTGTTTAAAAATTCTTTCCTGTTATCTTTTTACGACTTTTTCAGTTGTATTATTATCATTATAGCACACGGCTATTCAGCAGGATGAAGAATGGCCAGGAATGGCAATGAACTCTTGCAATATATTTATATTTTCAAATACAATGTACTCGTATGTATGGATTCCCAGCACTGAGACTTCTCCGAGAGTATTAACATTTAAAAGGACCCGTATTATTCTATCAAATTGAATGTTCATCAAATTTCAAATAGTATGTATTATTCTGTGGTTGAATTACTTCAAAGAATAGATAGTATTTTTTTCTGATGTGCTTGTTGCATAATAACATGACATTATTATCCTGAACTAGAAAGTAATTTGCATAACGAAGTGCAAATGACATTTTCATTATTCATGAACATTCCCAAATATAGTATTGTTTTAATTAAAAGCTATTGCATGAGAGAATGCTTTTAAATTATAACAGGAACTTTTTGTTTGTCGATTTAATGTGCAGAATGCACTTTGAAGCATTATGGATAATAATGATTAAGCAATGTGCAATGTATACGTTTTTGTCTTGTGCGAATTATTAAAAATGTTTGGAAACAATTGAAGAAGTAATGACATTTTTCGTTTATGTCTTTGTCAATGGATATAATATACATTGTACTTAGACTTATGTTTGCTGCAAAAAGGAGAAAAAATATATACTTGTATCACATTTGATCATAATTGTAATAAAATGTAATTAATGCCAAATATACTTTAATTTTGTTAAACTCTTATCTTTATCTCACATATTTAGATATTCGATATTCACGGTTTGTCCCGAGCACAATTATGATTTGCCTTGCAACAGTTCCATGTTTCATCAAGTCTTTATAGTTAGCAGTAGACACATAGCCTATTCGTTTTTTTTCCGAAAAGCGAAATGTTACAACGATATAGTACGCATTCTACACAATTTATACAAATGTAGATATATTCAGGTGTGTGTTGCAAATAGCTTTGACATACATGTACATGCATGCATGCATACATACATACATACAAACAATACAAACGGATGTATTCACAATCAACATGAATTTTATTATATTATAATGTGTGCGTTATTTGTCGATTATAATCAGACCGACCTTTATTCTCAACATGACTTCATCCGTTTTATTTTATTCCTCTTGTCAAGACTTAAAGTCTATCATATAAGAATGACGCATTGGATTTGTCAGTCTACACTGGATAACGCATAAATTTGTAATCAAACAGCTTAAAGCTATTGCAGTTTACGTCTAAATATTTGAAGAAATCTTTTCTTATAATATCAGTTTTCCCCCCTTTTTAAAGATACTTAATACTAATACAAATGCGTTTTTAATACACGTTGTTTTCTGAGAGTGTATGCTATAAAGTAACATGGACAAATCTAGGTCTACTATATTCCTTGAATGTTTCCAAGGTATTGAAATATATTCAGGAAAATAAGTTCATGGTAATTCTATCCATCTATTATATGTCATTTATCTTATTTTCCTGTCTTCAGGATATTCTTTTACAATAGCCCGATTTGCATTGTATTTGAATTAGATATTATCACAAAGGCAAATCAGAGAACATTTCTGCCTAAGTTTAATATCAAATGGTGATCAAGATTTGAATAGTGTTTAAATCACTCTCTATTGCCGTTTCAATATCAGGAACAATTATACTGATTTTTGTAGGGCCTTTCGAATCTAACGTGTCTTAAGAGAGACGTATTTCACAATTCCTAGAAAACGTCAATAGAAATTAGTTACCTCTTAAGACAGAAATTTGATGATCTTTGAATTGTTTAATTTGCCGAACCATTAACAAAATTTACTTGATTTAATATTTCAACATGAAATTACAATCAACACCAAAAATTATTCTTCGTATACCACATCAATTCATCTTAGTTAAAACACATTCGTCATTAATGGCAACATTCTATTTACAATAGTTTTATGAACCTAATTTGTTCACACTCAAATCCTCTTAGAGTAGATTTAAAAAGATTGGTAGGGAGTAACAATTTCAGAGGTGTTTAATTCATAAAACCAATCCTTTTATGCTTATCTATAAAAGCCTTCTGATCGCTGTACATATTCCTGAGTGTCTTTTCTTGTACTAGACATGAATTATTTCCAAGCATAAAAACAAAAGGTGATTTATTGTATTAAAATTAAAATCATCTCATCGGAAATTCAAAACAGAAATACATACAATGAATGTGACCTTCATTTTTAAGTTTAGAAGTTTGGAAGAAGTAAATTATATCAAAACACCTTGCCTTAAATATAAGATCTTGATTTATACATAATAAATTGATGAAGTAATGAAAAGCTAAATTTATCAAACCGCCTTACAAAAATATGAATGCGGACTGTAACAAGGAGAAAAATTACCCCAGCTGTGTGCCATCACTATTATGAAAGTAGGACCTTCGAAAGTTCTAGATAGATTATAAAAAGAGCAATATTAAAATTGGCGGTAATAGAATAAAAATAAGATTAATGCACGGCTAAGTATGATTCGGAAGGTGATAATCGGCCGTTAAAATTAATGATGGCCCACAGAGCTTCCGTCAGAGCGCAATGTCCATTTTATTACCGATTTTCACTTTAAATTTCAATTAATCGTATCATTATGTCCTTGAAGCATATATTCTTAAGGTTCTACTTGCAATGCATTTAATATGAATGTGGCGTTTGTTCAGTATCATTTAAAAGTGCCACTGTTGGTTTTGTTTCGAACGTGTCCTGATATTCTTAAAGATAGGACGACAAAGAGCGCGATGTAAGTCATGTGACTGCTTATCACTTAATGACCAAACAAAATATAGCAATCAGAAATGTTAACCACTACCATTTATCGTATCATTATATGATAAAGTACTTTTTACGGCCAATGATATGAGCATGATGAAAGTTACGATTAATATCGTCTATATAAGTGCAACGCTTGAATAAAAAAAGTCTGTCAAATAACGTTTTTCTGGAGAAACTTCTCCTTTACGTATAAATTGTTACTTATTTATTGCAACCTGTATGTAATTGAAAGCTGAACTGAACATTATGCCGCACATTTTTTATTTATTTTTTTTCTTTCTTCCTTCTTTAAAAAGGACTTAATAAGGCAGGAATCAAATAATATCAAAGTATTTAAGTTACGGTTATCGAGTATGTTACATGTTTTACAACAGATGACGATCGTAGCGCTAATTGGAAAAAGATGGTTTATGTAAATGAAAATATATATTGAGTGACTTTTAGGAAACAATAACAGGAGACACACGCGCATCGAACAAGGCGCAATCACGCACACACACGCACAAAAGAGAAAATAAAATAAAACAGCATTTATTGGACATAAAGGACCTTTAAATAAGATTATACGACTTTTTATCACAATTTTGATATAGCATATGACGATTTTCTATCAAAACATGGATAGCGTGATAATTCGCCAACCATAGAACAAGGGAATTCTTGCAGTTGTAATAGATCTAGCATAAGTATGATAAAAATGCTTGACCAAATTAATAACTTCGTTTCTTTGACCTGTGCCTTTTTTACAGCACATGTTTATTAATGCCATATCCATATTCATTGTAGTATGTGTGAACGGGAACTTGTTATAGATTAAAGGTAATTTAGAAAATATAACTTGAATCTACCGTTTTCGTAATCGGTCATTGTAATTTGTAGCAATGTATGCTTATTAAATGTTTCCGGGTGGTACACTTGCATGACGATGTGTTATTTCATTATAACCAAATCGTTTTATGTGTCATTTTATTGTTCATGTTGCACAAGAAGAAATTTTTGATATATTTTACCACATGTAATGGTCTGCATCATGTTTTTTATTATTTAATTAATGGTACAAACAAGTAGAATTGAACGAATCTGAAAAGTAACAAATTATTCCAAATCATGTCTGCTTTTATCTGCCGAAACCGTGGTGAGGCTTCAAGGAGTTCCAGTATGCAATTATATTTGCATGTTATGATATTCTAGCATTCCTGTTACGTATATAGTTTTCAAAGATTATAATTCGATTAAGAAAACTTTTATATTCAAACAATTGATAATTTAATCGATTAATTCCTATATAATTCAAAAATTCCAACAATATCCTCCGTTTAAATACTAAAAGAAGGGGAGAAAATCGTTCGTTTGTAAGCCTTCTAAGACGTTACAAAAGGTACATTATCTTTCATTTACGGGTATAGTCGCCGGTCTTGACAAACGACCTGCTTCTATTTGCAGTCTATGTGACGAAACTCTCAATCTTTTGTTAGATTAAGAGTTTCGTCACATAGACTGCAAATAGAAGCAGGTCGTTGGTCAAGACCGGCGACTATACCAGTAAATGAAAGATTATGTACCTTTTTGTAACGTCTTAGAAGACGAGTATCCTTTTATTATAGAATACAAGTGATGAACTTAGACATAAATATATATTATCAAAATATTGGCGACGGCCAAATATGTACAAATTTATAGACTTGATGAATAAAGAAAACCAGATGATAGTAAGAATGCTTCGAACTTTTATACATACTGCTTTTAAAAAACGTAACGAAATATTATATGGTACTTGAAATAAGATATATGTTTTACAAATATTTATCTAGATTGTTAATCGTGTAAAGTTTTAATTTAAAGAATGCATTATCACTGTTTGTGCTGTATTTATATAATGGATATTAATGTGTATTGTGTTAAGTTGTCTTTCATATGTAGCACAATAGTCTTATCACACAGAAAAGTACATTGGTCATGTAGTTTATCTTAGTATTATGCTCACTCCAGTCAGTCACCTTTATGTTTCGTTTCGTTAAAAGGTTGACTTTAAAACTGGAAAGAGGTAACCTGAAATTTAGTTCGAAATACGTCACAATTGGTAAGGGTGAATAAGGTTGAAAAAACCTTCTCCAAAATAAATTATGTTTGCAAGAATATTGTTAAAATGAAATTATTGTTAAATTTATAAACTGTTCGTTATAAAGTTTTGTATATGTATGCCTCATGGGCTTTTAAGCCTTATGGTTTTGGTTTTGTAAAAATATAAAAGCCTTTGATTCCTTTTACATGTTATATTATCATACTGTCAAAGAGTTTCTATAAGAAAACCCTTTAGGGATATCTACGCACACGCTCTTGTTTTCAGATCATTACCAAATTAAATGCAGAAAACATGTGTTTCCTCAATATAATTTTGCAGTTTTAAATATTGATTAGGACTCCAAGGCATTCAAATGTCTTCAAAGTGTCTAATTTAGAAATGGTTCCACGTTAATAATAAATCATATTAGAAAATAACCAATCTTCTCTGTGGTTTATCGCTCAAGGTGAATATTAAGGCACTTTTTACTGATAATCAAATAACTATGAGGTATTGCGTTGTTGTTTGAATGTTTTGGTCAATCATATAGAAAGTAGCATTAAACAAACTGCATTATAATAAACTTATTTTTAGTGTTTGTCATATTTAAATATAGCAGGGCCAACAGCATTATGCAATATATTGTCAACGATGACAAAGGTATGTTCAACACAAAATCATACTTAATCTGCGTAAATGCGTAAACCATACTTTAACGTACATGTTATTATGTTATCGTTCCGTTTTAAGAGCTAATACTCTATTCACATGATAAAGAATAAATGTGACGTACATATGTGTTTCATGGCGACAAAAGAGAAAACAATACATTAAGTCTATAAAAACGAATTAGTTGAAAATATAAAGCTAGATCGAGACACAAGCAATTACCAATTATAATTATCTTTTTTATATCATAATATCTTAAATGTTGTTGGTGTTTCAGTAATGAGACATCTTCAAGAGTACTAAAATTTCACTGATTTGTTAAGGGCCCATAAAAGACTATCAATTGTCGATTATATAACGAATGATTTACATTATTATGTCGTTAAATGATGCCTTTGAAGTGTAGTTTCTTTATTTGATTATGGGTATTTATATTGTGTTATTTGACTTCATATAGGCCCATTCAGACCAAAATAAATAGTTTGCTATATTATATGACATATATGTACATAATTTAGCATGCCTGTTTAGGAATGAACACAACCGTTACAAATTAAGGAAGCTTGTGAAGTTTCCTCTCTCTGGTACCCACATATAAATCCCCAACTTAAATGCAATGCTCTTTACAAACTTCATCTTCACTTTTAATATTCAGTTATATTAAGTATTCAATGTTTTTCATGATTATGCAATTATGTTGTTTAAATTAAAATCTATTGAAAGCTATAACGTATCAAATCATAAAACCAACTTATTGTTGTATTTAATGTGTGCACAATAAGCATTTATGATATGATGCAGGGTATTTCTTTGAACTAATTGTAGTTGTCACCAACGTGTAAAGACATAAAACATGTACTATTTTAAGTTAGTTACATAAGCACAATATTGTTCCTTTTAGTTCCTCGAAAAAGTTTAGGAAAGTGAATATTCAAGGACTTATTTGATCTATCAATATGTATATCTAATCGTGTGTATTATACATAATTATCTTATTTTCTCGCCGTTAGTTATATATAGAATATATTTAGAAATATATGACCTCTTCAAAGGAATTTGATTAACTTAGAGAAGTTATAATTTGTATTGTTTAATGTGCCAAGCCTTAACAAAATTGGATGCATTTATTAACTTGCTAGTATGAAATTGAAAACAGTACGCCGTTTTAAAATAAAACAAACCACGTCATTTGATCTCATTAAAAACGTTCATGGCAATAATGAACTGCATTAATTTTATGAAATTAATTTGTTTATATTTCAATCCCCTTGGAATAGTTTTTATCATGATGCGTGGGAAGTGACAATTTCTGAGGTGTTTTATCTATTATAGTATAAACCGTTTTATGTTGATCTATTAAAGTGTTTCGATTGTCGCTATATATTTCCGATTGTCTTTTTATAAAAGACAACTGCAAACATAAAGCAACAGGGAGATTTACTGTATTATAACGATCACTTTTTATTGGAATCGATTCTCCCTTAGGAATTTTAATGGCATAAAATGAGTAATACGTTCATTTACAAAGTTTTAAAGTCAAACAATACAACAATTTTATCAAATCATAGCGCCTTTAAAAGAATAGAGCACGAATACGTTATATAGTAACAAAACTATGATGAAGTACATTATTTCCACCAGTAAACCTTACAAAAACGTGTAGGTGCACGATTCAAAAGAAAGGAGGATAATAACTCATGTGTGCCAACACAACTAGGCTTTTTGGTAGCACTTGATACGATATAAATGAAAAAATATTGCAAAACAAGGGCGTTTACAATTTCTTTTCACTGAGTAAACTGCTCTTTTTCGTAATGTTTTTTTTTTTCAAGTATTACTGCAAAATTTATGTAATAGCTTGAAGAAATAGTTATAATAAAGATAAATAAAGCAAGGCCTGAATAACAAATTTAGTAAATGTAAAGTTCACAAGGAAATTGACAATACCGTTTCTGTATTACAATTTGTTCCGCTTGTGTATAAAAATATGATCGAGGTTTTTTAACACTTATATGTCATTCCCGAATGACTATGATTAGGATTGAGTGCAAAAGACTTATTACTACCAATGCATTTAAAACACACAATTTGCCAATTTATAAAAAATAAGATTCAAACAACTTTAGCACAATGTAATATAAATGATAAGAAAAAGTAAAACTGGCTCTATACGACATGTGAATATTTTCTACTACCCCCCCCCCCCCCCCCCTGTTGAAGCATATAAGCACACTTCCATAGATGATGAAAGGCACATGTTCTAAGTTGAAAGAAATGCAAATAGTAGTATGTACATATTATATTGATATTTAAATTGCCCGCAACCGTAAATGTTCATAGTCTTTTACGACGATCTTTATGTATTACAATTTCCACCTTGAGTAATTGCATGGTTATGCGTTATTTGATTATAGCCGCAACATTTTATGTTTCGATGTATTATTCACAGTGTTCAAGGAGGAAAACATTTATGAAGACTTTAATCAAATGTAGTTATCTGTACCATGTTTGAATATTTGAATTATTTAATGAATGGAACATAATTATAACCTTAAACAAATCTTAAAAGCAATCCCTTATTGTAAAATTCTCTGCTTTTAAAATAAAATATTGAAATCCGTGTTAGGCTTTTAAATTAATGTTTTTAAGCACGCAATTGTAATTACGTCTTATCTTTTCTACCTAAAATTTGGACATCAGATAATATTTTATTGAAGCTATGAATTCTTTTTTTACCTCTTATTTAAAACATTTTATATCATACGGGTATGCCAACATAACAACATGTTGAAGGGCGGTTAAACAAAACCCATTATTAAGTACGCCGCTGCAAAACGTTTAATGGCGATATGCTTGAAGAAAAAATATATTTATCGTTGTAAGTACGATTTTCTAAAATTACTCGTATTATCATTTAAAGTCATTTTCACTGAAATTACACCATCTTTTTCAATCAAAAGGATTTTATTTTAGATTAAGGCATCAATGTATCACAAGTTGGTGACTGTATCTTGCAATACACACTCTTAAATAACATTAAAATCATTAAGTTTTTACCGAAAACTTAGGTTCAGCATTCTGCCTTACCTTCGCGGCGTGCGTGTGTTTTGTGATGTTGTTGTCTTTAACATTAACTTGTGTGATAACAAAAAGCTTACATAATAATTATCCGAATATCCTTCTGCAATATCTTTAATCTAACGGAAACCTCATCAGAAATATATACTTACGAATTTATCGATGTGTATAATGTACGAGATATATAAATGTACAATCTTCTAAAGACGACGATGGTGATAATGTGATAAAAATAATATTGCATCTGGTCAAAGTTTTGTTCCCGACAGGAACACTAAATGGAACCTGTCCAGCAAGATTGTTCTCAGGTGTACATTCGTGCGTGAAATTATACACGGAGCGACGTCTAAGGTCTAACTCAACCAGTAAAACTGTTTATTATAATGTTTTGGGTGGACGTAAAAGCAAACCAAATTTATATAAATATATATTGTAATATTCTTATAGTAATTTCCCTCTTGATTGAAAAAAGCGTATTTGTTGATGATAATGATGAGTAATAGAATATAAATAAACCAATATTTGCGTATTGGCACTGGTCTCTGTCTGGAATAATTTTTCTATTACAAATCAAAACTAAAAAAAAAAACATTAATGCCCATGGTTATAAAGTACTGATTGATAAAGTAACACATCATTTATAATACATCTATTGCAGATCTCTTTCAGGCTTGTTCATTAATATGAAACTGATATATTATATCTTCAAATGATGAATTCTTCACAGATCTATTTTTGTTCTATAATTATCATCAAATTACGACCATTATTGGTATTGATGTCGTCTGAAGTGGATTTAAACATTAAGATGATTTACTGCAAATTGGTTTTGTTGACTCAAGTATAATTTTATCTTTTATATGTTGTAAGATGATTTGATTATATATATTATTCGTCTGTTTGACAAAATCTATACTGATGGTGCCTGGAATAGCAGACATTCCCTCAAGAATTGTTGTCATGGAGGCTTTTTAAAATAAATGAGTCTATAATTTTCTATGTATCACATTTCCACAATAAGAATGGTTTTTAGTTAAAAAGAGCTATGTTTACGAGTCTATAGAGTTTTCGCTCACATAAGAGCGCTTATACGCTGTATGTGTATGTAACGCATTTAACGACACGCCAACTTTTTTTATTAAATGGCTTCGTTACGCTCCTACGTTGTGGTGCATGCGATACGTATTGTATAAGCGCTAATATGAATCAAAACTGTGATAAGAAGAAACGAACGATAAGAAACAATATATGTATACCCTTAAACAAATTGGGAAGATCATGTTATCTGAAAATGTCTAAAAAAAATACCAGCTAATACTTGTAGAAATACACGTCATGGTGTTTAACATGTATTTAACAGAATTGAGGACAAAATGAAGAAAACAACATAATTATAATAAAGAGAAATCAACAACAGGGAAACAGTTTAAATTTCCGTGCAGATGCCTGCAAGATAACATTTAATGTATTTTATTGATGAGGATCGCAAAATACGATATTGTTATTAATGAAATTATTGCATAACTACCCGTAATTGCAAAAATGATTTGGCAAACATTTTGTGCATCGATTAATAACGAAACATGATAATTATACATAAATTGTAACATTCATCAAACAAAAAGTGCCATTTTGCATCTTGTATGAATGTTTTTATAATCATAAAGAAAACAGTCTTGACCGAATTACATAATCAGTAAATCTTTTCTGGTTTTAATAGCTTTTAAGTAGCAGAAGAGATTGAAGTGTGCGATAAATGGTTTATTTTCTTAGACATGCATTCTGATAACGCATAAAATCAATGATTGGATTGAAGATCAAATTAAATTTCTTTGTAAAATATCATTGGTTTTGATTAAAGTTTTGCATCAAATAAATCAAACTGTCTGTATTCGTTATAAATTTATTTCATTTGTTTGATTTTTTATATTATCTATACTATCATGGTAATAATGTATCCGAAAACATCAAACATATTAATAATACCGACGATTTTCTGATAGTTCCTAGTTTAACATTTGCATAAGAGAATTTAAAGTTTTGACTGTATTGTTTAATAATGTAAAAACATGCATATAATTGATTTATTTTATCTTTTGTGAAAAAGAAAGTACATTTTGTCTCGAAGTACTTCTTATCACTTATAAATTTATTTATTTATTTAAATTTATTTATTTATTTATTTATATTTATTTATTATTTTATTTAAAAGAATATAAAGTTTTCACTGTATTGTTTAATAATGTAAAAGCATGCATTTAAGTCATTTAATTTTACTATTGTGAAAAAAAGTACATTTTGTCTCGAATTACTTCCTATCACTTATAAATTTATTTATTTAAAATTACTTACTTACTTGCTTGCTTGCTTGCCTGCCTGCCTGCCTGCCTACCTACCTACCTACCTACCTACCTACCTACCTACCTACCTACTAACCTGCTTACTTACTTACTTACTTACTTACTTACAATATGTATTTGAAACAGATTTTGGAAATCCTATAATAGATTGTATGCATTTAAACATACGATTCTATTTGTGAATTGCTTATGTTATAAAATACATTAAGTCAATTATTTTATTTAATAAACGTAAAGGCCATGCCACTTGCTTGTTGAGTACATTATAATTGTCTAACTGTTTTGTAGACGTTTAATCGAAAGAAAAGATATTCTATATATAAAAATAATAATGTTAGAATATGATAACTACAATTCTATGTGGTTTTGTATAATATCTCGTTGTTAATTCCATTCACGTTTTTAATGTCTTCGAGCTATTGCTGAAAGGAAAGGAAATAATAATGAAAAATGCCAGTCTTAGCCTGTTCTCTTTAGCAAATAATAAATCTTAGGAAAATGTGATTGGTTAAATCTTCTTAAGTTAGTTGTTGATTTGAAGGATTCAACAATGTATCTAAATCAGCAAGTAATATGATTGACAAAATTAGTGTTCGACGAAAGACCAAAGAGTTCAAAGTAATATTTTCTCTAAAACAGGACTATATATAACCATCGTTCTCTAAAGAAACCATGAAATGGTTAAAGACTTTATTAGAAAAACAGCATACAAATGGGAATAACGCTTTGGCATGATTTTTTAACAATATTTATATAGGAGTAGAAACAAAATAAGGAGTGAAAGCGACTTTCACGAACGGCAAGCACTGGCATTTCCAACAAATATGGTTAATAAGTAAAGAAACATGCATTTATTGGCAAAGTTGAACGAAAAGCGATATCTCAAACCAGTATTTTGTTTCAAAATTAGTTTTCCAATGTCCGTCTACGAATTTTGCGAGTTATATTTTAATCATGATAATTGCCTAATTCTATTCAACAAGACGGCACTTTTTCAATTATCGCTATTAATATATTGATATCTGATAATATGGATGGAGCCGCAGCAATATGACATCTTCAAGTGCATAAGCAAACAACTTATCTATAATTAAGAGTCCATAACAAACTATCAAATTGAATGATCATAAAATTACGAATGTTATTCATTTATATTTTTTTTCTCACTCTCGTATAATGAATATAAGATGACTGATTTGATACTGGATATTTAAACTGTTTTGTTGTACGTCAGGTGTGCCCATTCAGACCGTAATACGTTATGTTATATGACGAATTTGAACATAATGCAGCATGACTGTTAGATAGGCAATGAAATTTCGGAAGATTTGATATGTTGTTTGCTCTCTGAAAAACCAACATAGTAATCTTGTTTTTTTTTTCTACAATGAAATGCGCATAACGAAATTTACATTAATCTTCAATTATGCATGACAACTTCCGTCATTGATTTTGTTTGCTAATCAAAATCAATGATATGGCAATACCATCAGCATTTTCTGTTTGTATATTGAAAAAAGAAGAACAAATCAAAAATTTAAAAATGCATTTTGACCGAAGGGTGATGAAGGCTTGAATACTGTTTAGATTATCCTCTAGTTAAAACGTCCTAAATAAGGAAATATTGCATTGACTCTAGTCAGGCTGTAACTTTCCCGACCTGGATTGAGATAAAGAAATGTATACCCCAAAACAAGGAAACCGTCAGCATTTTTTATTTAATATAAAAATTAAACTATTATTATATTGTTTAATGTGTCTAACCCTAATTTAGTTTACTTCAACTTCCAGCATGAAATTGAATTCAATACCAGATTTAACACTTCGTTAAAAATCATAGCAAACCACATCATAAAATCGTATTAAAATGTGTAGCAATAATGACATCTTACGTTTTTTACATATTAAAAGAAAAACCCTTTAGGGATATCTACGCACACGCTCTTGTTTTCATATCATTACCAAATTGAATGCATAAAACATGTGTTCCATCAATATAATTTGCAGTTTAAAATATTGATTAGGACTCCAAGGCATTCAAATGTCTTCAAAGTGTCTAATTTAGAAATGGTTCCACGTTAAAAATAAATCATATTAGAAAATAACCAATTTTATCTATGGAGTTATCGATCAAGGTGAATATTAAGGCACTTTTTACTGTTAATCAAATAACTATGAGGTTTTGCGTTGTTGTATGAATGTTTTGGTCAATCATTAAGAAAGTAGCATTAAACAAACTGCATTATAATAAACTTATTTCTTGTGTTTGTCATATTTAAATATAGCAGGGGAAAACAGCAAAATGCAATGTATTGTCAACGATGACCGACATGCAATATCTTTTACCACATAAACTATTCCATTTCAAAGTCGAATGAGTTTCTTTATCGAAGGTTTGCATCAAATACAGTAAAATGTGCAATTATGTTAATCATAAAACCATATTTATACGTAAATGCGTAAACCATACTTAAATGTACATGTTATTATGGAATCGTTCAGTTTTAAGAGAGCTTATACTCTAATCCCATGATAAAGAACAAACAGTCCGGTAAAATTGAGGTAAATATGTGTATCGTGGAGACAAAAGAGAATATAAGATATTAAGTTATGAAAACGAATTATTAAAAACAAAATATAAAGCTAGATCGTGACACGAGCAAGTTTGCAATTATCACTTGTTTTATCTTATAGTTTTAAATATTTACGGTGTGTCAGTAATGAGACATCAGTTAAAAGAGTATCAATAATTCACTTATTTGTTAAGGGCCCATAAAAGACTATCAATTATCGGTATATAACGAATGATATACATACTTTCGTCGTTTACTGATGCCTTAGAAGTGTAGTTTATTTATTTGATATTGGGTATTTATATTGTGTTATTTTGACCTACATTATATGACGAAAATGTACATAATTTAGCATGCCTTTTAAGGAATGAACACAACTACAAATTAAGGAAGCTTTAGTATGAAGTTTTCTCTATCAGCCACCCACATATAAACCCTCAACTGAAATGCAATGCCCTTAACGAAGATCACCTTCACTTTAATTTATTTAAAGTATTCAATGATGTTCACGATTATTCAATTATGCTGTTTAAACTAAAATATATTGAGAGGCTATAACATATCAAATCATAAACAACTCATTGTTTTTTTTTTAATGAAGAGTGCACAATAAGCATTAATGATATGATACAGGAAATTTCTTTGAACTAATTGAAGTAGTAAAAAACATGTTAAGACACAAAACATGTACTAATATTATTATTAAGTTAGTTACATACGACAATCTTGTTCTTTCTTTTTTGTTCCTCGATAATGTTCAGGAAAGTGAACATTCAAGAAACTATTTTATCTATCAATATGTATATCTATTCGTGTGAATTATACATAATTATCTTATTATCTCGTCGTTAGATATATATATATATATATATATATATATATATATATATATATATATATATATATATATATATATATATATATATATATCTAACGACGAGATAATAAGATATAAATATAGAATATATTTAGAAATATATGACCTCTTCAAAGAAATTTGATTAACTTAGAGAAGTTATAATTTGTATTGTTTAATTTGCCTAGCCTTAACAAAATTGGATGTATTTATTAACTTTTTAGTATGAAATTGAAAACAGTACGCCGTTTTAAAATAAAGCAAACCACGTCATTTGATCTTATTAAAAGCATTAATGGCAATAATGAACTGCATTAATTTTATGAAATTAATTTGTTCATATTTCAATCCCCTTGGAATAGTTTTTATCATGATGCGTGGGAAGTGACAATTTCTGAAGTGTTTTATCTATTATATTATAAACCATTTCATGTTGATCTATTTAAGTTTTCCGATTGTTGCTATACATATTTCCGCTTGTTTTTTTTTATAAAAGACAACTGCAAACATAAAGCAACAGGGTGATTTACTGTATCATAACGATCACTTTTTGTTGGAATCGATTCTCCCTTAGGAATCTAAATGGCGTAAAATGAATAAGACATTCATTTACGAAGTCTTAACGTCAAACAATAAAACAATTTTATCAAATCATAGCGCCTTAAAAAGAATAGAGCACGAATACGTGTGTACGATTCAAAAGAAAGGAGGATAATAACTCATGTGTGTCACCACAACTAGGCTTTTTGGTAGCACTAGATACGGTATTAAGGAGAAAATATTTCAAAACAAGGGCGTTTACAATTTCCTTTCACTGAGTAAACTGTTCTTTTTCGTAATGTTTTTCTTCAAGAGTTACTGCAAAATTTATGTAATTGAAAACATGATAATGAGGCAAAATAATGTCAGCTATTACATTTACTTGAAGAAATAGTGAGAATAAAGATAAATAAAGCAAGGCCTGAATAACAAATTTAGTAAATGTAAAGTTCACAAGGAAATTGACAATACCGTTTCTGTATTACAATTTGTTCCGCTTGTGTATAAAAATATGATCGAGGTTTTTTAACACATATATGTCATTCCAGACTGACTATGATTAGGATTGAGTGCAAAAGACTTATTACTACCAATGCATTTAAAACACATAATTTGCCAATTTATAAAAAATAAGATTCAAACAACTTTAGCACAATGTAATATAAATGATAAGTAAAGGTAAAACTGGCTCTATATGACATGTGAATATTTTCTATCCCCCCCCCCCTGTTAAAGCATATAAGCACACTTCCATGGATGATGAAGGGCACATGTTCTAAGTTGAAAGAAATGCAAATAATAGTATGTACACATTATATCTGATATTTTAATTTCCCGCAACTTTAAATGTTCATAGTCTTTTATGAGGATATCTACGTATTACAAATTCCACCTCGAGTAATTGCATGGTTATGCGTTATTTGATTATAGCCGCAACATTTTATGTTTCGATGTATTATTCACAGTGTTCAGGGAGGAAAACATTTATGAAGACTTTAATCAAATGTAGCTATCTGTACCATGTTTGAATATTTGAATTAGTTAATGAATGGAACATAATTATAACCTTAAACAAATCTTAAAAGCAATCCCTTACAGTAAAATTCTCTGCTTTTAAAGTAAAATATTGAAATCCGTTGTTAGGTTTTAATGTTTTAAAGCACGCAATTGTAATTACGTCTTATCTTTTCTACCTAAAATTTGGACATCAGATAATATTTTATTGAAGCTATGAATTTTTTTACCTCTTATTCAAAACATTACATATCATTCGGGTATGCCAACATAACAAATATTTCTCTTATGTTGAGGGGCGGTTAAACAAAACCCATAATCAAGTACGTCGCTGCAAAACGTTTAATGGCGATATGCTTGAAGAAAAAAGATATTTATCGTTTTAAGTACGATATTCTAAAATTACTCGTATTATAATTTAAAGTCATTTTCACTGAAATTACCCCACCTATTTCAATCAAAAGGATTTGTTTTAGATTCAAACATCAATGTATCACAAGTTGGTGACTGTATTTTGCAATACACGCTCTGAAGTAATATTGAAATCATTTAGTATTTTACTGAACACTTAGGTTCGGCATATATTCTGCCTTACCTTTGCGGTGTGCGTGTGTTTTGTGATGTTGTTTTCTAACATTAACTTGTGTGAAAACAAAAATCTTCTAAAGACGACGGTGATAATAATGTGATAAAAATAATATCGCCTGTGGTCAAAGTTTTGTTCCCGACAGGAACATTAAATTCTTTTTATGTATAGAGCCTGTCCAGCAAGGTTGTTCTCAGGTGTACATTCGTGCGGGAAATAATACACGGAGCGACGTATGAGGTCTACCTCAACCAGTAAAGCTATAACTTATAATGTGTTGGATGGATTAAAAAGCAAACCAAGTTTATATATTGTAATAGTCTTATAGTAATTTTCCTCTTGATTGAGAAAAAAGTATTTATTGTTGGTGATGATGAGTAGTAGAATATAAAATAAACCAATATTTGCGTATTGGCACTAGTCTGTGTCTGGAAACGGATCAAAACTAAAAAAAAAAAAAACATTAATGCCCATGGTAATAAAGTGGTGATTGATAAAGTAACACATCATTTATAATACATCTATTGCATATCTCTTTCAGGCTAGTTCATTAATATAAAACTGATATGTTATATCTTCGAATGATGTATTCTTTACAGATCTATTTTCGTTCTATAATTATCATCAAATTACGACCATTATTGGTATTGATGACGTCTGAAGTGGATTTAAACATTAAGATGATTTACTGCAAATTGGTATTGTTGACTCAAGTATAATTTTATCTTTTATATGTTGTAAGATGATTTGATTATATATATTATTCGTATGTTTGACAAAATCTATACTGATGGTGCCTGGAATAGCAGACATACCCTCAAGAATTGTTGTCATGGAGACTTTTTAAGATAAAAGAGTCTACAATTTTCTATGTATCACATTTCCACAATAAGAATCTATAATTTTCTATGTATCATATTTCCACAATAAGAATAGTTTTCACTTAAAAAAGCCAAGTTTACGAGTCTGTATCGTTACGCTAACATAAGAGCGCATATACGCTTTGTGTGTATGTAACGCAAGTTACGACACGCCAAATTGTTATTCAATGGCTTCGTTACGCTCCTACGTTGTTGTGCATGCGATACGTATTGTTTAAGCGCTGATAAGAATCAAAGCTGTGATAAGAATAGACGAACGGTAAGAAGCAAAATATGTATACCCTTAAACAAATTGGGAAAATCATGTTATCTGAACTTGTCCAGAAAAATACCAGCATATACATTGTAATTGGAAGAAATTACACGCATTGGTGTTTAATATGTATAAAATAGAATTGAGGACAAAATGAAGAAAATAACATACTTATAATGAAAAGAAACCAACAACAGGGAGACCGTTAAAATTTACGTGCAGATGCCTGCAAGATAGCATTTAATGTTTTTTATTGATGATGATCGCAACATAAGATATTGCCATTAATGAAATTTATTGCATTACTACCCGCAATTGAATAAAAAATGATTTGGCAACATTTTGTGCATCGATTAATAACGTAACATGATTATAATAACATGAATTGTAACATTCATCAAACAAAAACAAAAAGTGCCGTTTTGCATCTTGTTTGAATGTTTTTATAATCATAAAGGAAACAGTCTTGAACGAATTACATAATCAGTAAATCTTTCCTGGTTTTAATAGCTTTTAAGTAGCAGAACAGATTGATGTGTGCGGTAAATAGTCCATTTTCTTAGGCATGCATTCTGGTAACGCATGAAAGCCATGATTGGATTGAAGATAAAATGAAATTTCTTTGTAAAATAACATTAGTGTTGAACAAAAATTTGCATCAAATAAATCATACTGTGTACTTTAAAAATCTATTTTATTTTAATGAGTTTTATATTATCAATAATGTCAGGGCAATTATGTATCCTAAAACATCAAACACATTATTAAAACTGACGAGTTTTGATAGTTCCTTGTTTAAAAGTAGCAGATTTTCCTAGATGTGCCTGAGCTTTGTAAGCTCATATTGTCAGAACGTTTAACTGTGCGTTTACCAGCCATATTTTTCATGATAGCGTTTAATTACATACGTTATTGTGATGCATTTGTTGCATTTGAAAGCAGATAATTTGCACAGTGTAACGTACACAAACATCAACCTTCGAAGTTATATAAACATTAATTCATACTATGATTTGAACCGTCACATGCAGTCACAAAATTCTCCGGCAGTTATATAAGTCAGATAGTTATACTTTTAGTTCAGACTTAAAGTATATCTTATTTCATTTGTTTTGATTACTTGATATAAATGTCAAGTTGAATTGTACGATTTTTTTTTTCTTCTTCTCAGACGTCTGATATTTTTTTTTACAATAACAAATGCAAGTTTGAGAAGTACATATGAGTTTATAAATTGTATTTAAAAAAATATAAGAAACTGTTCTGAAGGTACTTTCAATGTACATGGTCGCACATTGTAACAGTCAACAATTTCACAAAATAACAAAACATTTCAGTATTACTCAACAACAGTAAATAGTTTATTATGAACTAACACATATGTTTTAAACATATGTTTTTATGCTTTACATGCCAAAAAGTCGTTTCATCTTTATATGGTTCTAGAGAAAGTGACATCATAGGAGAGGCAATGTCATGTTTGAGGTTTGTCTTAAGTTTGATGCTAATCCTGTCATATATCAAGTGTCCCTCTTTATTTATGATTGCACAAATCCAGACATAATTAGGTCATAATCGGATATGTAACTATCCCTATTATATCATTTGAAAGTAAGAACATGCCTGTATAAGAAAACAAAAACTAGAAAGTATCAAATTTAACTTTACCTGGATTGCACACGCTATGATATTTTTAAAAAATTGATTAAGGTCTGAAGAGGTCAGTATCTCGTTAATGTTCAGTCTATAGTTTAAAACAACGAAGTGACTTTATTGTATTTTGATGTACCTATTCTGGACGTAAAATTACATGTTGCACGATATATTTATAACACCTTGCCATGGACTTGCCCTTGAGTTAATACAAGCTACTATGCTGTTTAATACTAGACTTAATTTAGTCATCAAAATAATAACTTGTGTTCAAACTAAAGAACATTTTAATTAGTATTGGAAGTTATCGGTACGCGTTTTTTAAATCATTAAATCAAGACAACTGCAAAAACAATTCATTCGTAAATGTTAAATAAAGTAAAGATGCATGAACAAACATACATGTAGATTTTTTTTTGTATCAGAAGATCTGTTGTTATTATCAGCAATCAAGGTTATGTTATATAAATTAATCTTATTCTTTTTTATCAATTACTAAATGCAGCTATAATCTTTTATCTACTCAAAACGTTTAAAAATAATATTAATGTCCCTGTGATGACAGTCTGCAAAATGTCATGCTTTAGATATACACCTATGATTAAGTGTTAAACCAAATGCTGTTACAAGTGATGAATTATTTCTCGCCATTATGTGCATAACAATTATTCTAAACTTTATAGACTAATAAAATAAGTAATGGTAAATAAAGCTCATTGCGCAAATGAAGAAAAGTTAAATATTTGAAACTTTAAAATCAAATATTCTTTCATTTCAAAGTCCATTAGTTTGAAAAGCTGATATGTGAGTCTGAAACTTGAAATAAATCATTCAATCCGACATACATTAAGTTTTCTTACTAATTTATTCGAACTTGTTGGACAGTCAAACGTTTTACTTTAATTTAAATTTCACTTTCAAAAGCCTAATTTTAGATATTCATTTTCGAATTCTCGACTTAGATTCCATTGCTGCCACTAGTCTAATAGATTAAAATGACCACTGGTTACTGTTCAGTGTCTTTGTTTAAGTGTCAAGTACCGAATATGGCTTTTGAAGCAATTGTGAAAATATATCAGAAATAACTTGAAACATTTTCATTATAATTCCTCTGTTACAATATCTATTCCAGTAATGCCCTACATAAAATATTCATTTATCATGCACATCACACATATCGTTATTATTGCAGAACTTGTTTCTCTTTCAGTGATATTTAAATTCCTCTAATAACATGTGAAAATTGATATAATATGTTATAAAAAGATACCGGCATATGCCAGGGAAGATGAATATAATATCTGAAATATTATATACATTAATTGATGACATAATCCTGGACGCCATCTTATAAGGTCCCGCCACATTGATATTTGAGAAAAAGGTAAGTCAATATAATTATTATACATGTTAATTCATGTATCATCATACTTTTGAAATAATGTTTTTGCATTTACTTTGAAGCAATGCCATTATTACATTTGCCTTAAACCGTTCACTTAATTGGTATGCTTAATTAAAAGTCGGAAAACCTTGAATAATGTTAAAGCTACATTAAATAAATTTCATAAAAACAGAAATGGCGACATTTTATTAATAAATTGGGTTTCATATCGACTCCAGATTTTATTTTGGTGTCAAGACAACCAAAATAAGTTTTATAAGCATAAAAAATGGGTAACCTCATTGTGGCGAAATCGAAAGTACAATAATAACTATTTCTGTTTGCATGAGAAACTCCGCCCTCGGTTCATACGTACTGTCAGTACATCAATATTAAATCAACAAACATGACTATGTGCAGCAGTTCTAATCTAACGGTATATTTCCATATTGTAACGGATGTTTTCATACAAATTTAATCCATTTTATGAGATGATTACTTTTTTCTGAACCACAGGCCTATTGCACCGTGAAGCTAAAACGGTTAAAGTGTGTTTACACAAGAAAATCTCATATTTACTGTGTTCCGGATAGCAACTATAACAATGTGACGTAGCGCATACACGAGCTGATTATTGTCTTCATTTGCATGTTAAAATTCGTATACGAACTTTAGTGTTACTGTGGGGTTTTCCGTTTAAAATCCTAATTTATGAACAATATTTGATGAGATTTACAACATAACTGTTAAAAAGGTTTATGAAACTGTATTATGCTTGTTTTTTAGGCCGACGGCAAAATATTTTTACATATTTATTTAATGTAACTTTAACTGTACGTAAAAACAGTACTTTCTCTTCCAGTTTATAGTGTTCTACTATTCACAAATGAAAACTGTCAATATATTTGCTTACAAAGTAGTCAGCTTTTTATAAAATATGCTTAGGGTTAACGCTGTTCTCCGTTTCTTTTAATGCCTTTATATGTGTGCGTCACATTAAACATTACATCTTTGTGAATTAGTGTTAACAGCAAAATACTGACTGTCAAAAGCATATTTGCTTAAGTCAGATACATGTTTCGACACTTAGTTCATAAGGGCAGGATTATTATATTGTGTTCGGTAAAAACATGTTATCAATCACTCCGATTTTCTTGGCATCACTTCTTTATGCATTGAATGGGACAAGCAGAGTTTTAAATGCATACGACGAATCGGTTGCCAGTGGTTATCCTTGCAATCATTTTTTAGTTAATACCGGGATAGAAAAGCGTACTATCAATGTTTAAAAAACTAGATATTTACTTGAATATGGACAAAACAGTCTCTTCAAATGGTGAATACGAGACAAAAAAAAAGCATTTTGTGATTTACCTTATGTAAAGTAATATAGCATACAAATTGTTGTTATGATTAGCATTTTTAACGCACGTCGGTGTGGGCAAAAAATATTGCTTGAATTTTGAACAGATTATATTACATAACTTAACGCAATAAGCTATATGTGACCAATAACAAAACTGTAAAATGCATAAAATATTCGGTTATTTTCACATTGCATTTGAAAATCACAACTTAACTTAAACTGAAATTCGTTTCAACACTTTGAACACAAATCAAGCTAAGAATCACACGAAATATGCATTGTTTTTCAATTTAATTCTGTAAATGTTTATCTATTATCATTGTTATATTTTAGGAATAATGTGACTTAGTTGATCTACGTTAGATTATCAAATTTCATGTTTTGGAATATGACCCTATTGTATCTCCTTTTAAGTCAAATTTACCCGTAATTGTTTTCCACACAAGAATAATATCTTTCCATAATCTATGAAGTTCACTTCCGAGACCGAATTATACAAAACTATCTATCGGTAAAGGAACAAAACTACATTCGTGAATGCTAAGAGAATATTTGTTGTAATAGTATTTTATTGCTTCCTTCTTTCCAAACCGTAAATCAATGCCAACGAGAGATTTACATTGATTTCGCAAATGAATTCAAGTTCCTCCGATGTAAAATATTTCATTCTTTCGGCTCAATCTTAGAATGGAGAACGGGAATGTGTGATTATTTTTAAGGATTGTCAATCAAAATAAACTAACCAGGAAAACTAACGCGACTGTGATTTGATCTATTGCTAGGAGATAAAAAAAAGTTCCGATGAGAAAAATCGAACTTAAATGCCCATTATGCTCCGAAAAGGCTTTTGTTTTAATTTCTCAAAAAAAAAATAAATAATTGATGACCTGTTATAGTTTCCAAAAAGTTACTCATCCCGATTCGGCCAATTACCTAAACCATCTATTCCTTCTGTTGCTTTTGTTTGACAAAACGTACAGTTTCATTGATATAGTATTTTGTATGGAAGTCGGAATACTACAATGTTTACGTTTTGTTTCTTTTATGACATTTTTTTCACATTCAGTGCTAATTTCTTATGGTGATTTCTTATGGTGACTAACATCTAACATGTTTTAAAACCAATTATTTAAACATTGTCAAACTCATGTTTTCCCTTTCTAAAGTATATTATATTTATTCATTTCTGAGACATAATTTGTCTTTAAATATAATCTTGCAGCCATAGAGCAGAAACGTTTAACAAAATTCACAATTATTGCAATAAAAGTTGTACATCTTCTTTTTCTACATCATATTTCACTATTTAAAGAAAATTTAATGTTGTATTCCGTACGTCGCTATTATTAAACTTATGTCCCCAACACAAATGGCTTGATCACTTGCGATATTGAGGTATCATATAACTTTGAACTAAAAAGTTAAAATTCTTATCTGACAGAAAACGTTAGGTAATTTGAAACCATGTCATCATGTGATAGCTTTTACATGATGATCTTTGAAATTAGCAAAATCTTTTACATTATACTATAACGCGTTTAAATCATTTTTGTTTTGCGTCGATTATAAACGATTATATCGATCTTGGTACTCATGCACAAAAAATGAAAGCTTTTTATGCCGATGTCTTAAGCATTGAAATATTGAAATACAAATTGTTTTGAAGTTATTATTAAAAGCTATCTGAATCTATTTAAGTGTTGATTTTTCCGCAATAAACACTTTATATTCTAATCATGTATAAAATAAAAAGTTGTCAATGTCAACATTAGTATTGTTATTGAATTTATCATGTTCTTTTTTCAACAAACTAGACTTATATTTGATAATTCGGATAATGTATGCGATTTTTCGCAATATTATATGCAATAATCACTGCGTTGAACCGATAATAAGCAAGAAAAAAACCACATATTTTTTGACAACATAGTCCGTTTAAATATTTGTGTGCAGAAAAAAGTCCTTACGTATTGCTTTATGTTTGATCTATAGTGATAACATGTGCAAACTCTTGATTAAAACAGTCTGAAAATATTTCATAACATTCTACATCTAGACGTAAAATTTCAGAGAGATTCAAAGTTTGTCATACATCAACTTGTCTCTAAAGATACTGTTTTTAGCTGATGCAATACCTTTCAGAAAAAATGCCGTATAAGATCTAATTGTGATATAGTTCCGCTCTTGTTTTCTCGTTTAGTGCAAGCGCATTTTTTTACTTGGGGACAATATGCCGTTTTTCATGGAATGACACTAACGTATCCCATTGAAGGTTCCAAGATAACCGCCGTATGAACGCATCTGCGGATGTTTCAAAATTCCAAATTATACCAGTTCATGTTAGATGTTGAATACCGCTTAATCCGGTGCTAGGGGGCGTGCACGTTATTTGCACCTGACAGTACCTTCTATGAACAGGCTCAATGAAACCGAGCCTGCAACATTTTCAATATTTCTGTGTTTGGCTTTCGTTAGGTATTCTTATTTTCTTCATTTAGTCATAGACATAAAAATTATCTCAACGACATTAAGCATCATAAGCCTTTAAGAGGCGTTATTAATTATAAATAGAAACGATAAAACTAATAAATTAATGATTTTCTACATAACCTTAAATTCTAGTCCGCAACCATTGTACAATAGCTAATTTTTTATTTGATGCTTGGCATATTAAGACAATCTTAATTGTATGCTCTTATTTTAATCCTTTAATTGATATTAGATGTATTGAATAAAAAATATCAACGACCAAATTATGAATAAAGTAGATTCAGCAATGGGATAAGACATAGTCCTAATGTTTGTTAAAAGACACGTCGAATATAATACATCAATATACCATGTCATCCCTTTCGAAAACCCAATATTTGAATGCGGTTTATTAATTTCTCATATATTGCTTTTAAATTCGTTGTCATTTTTGTTTTAGATATCAGATCATATATCGGGATAGTGCACAGTTTACAATATTTCTCGTAGCTTTGAAGCAATACTAATATACTAATCTATATATCATACTTTTCCATTGACATCTTTGTAATGATTGATCTCGTGTTGACCTTTCAGTCTTGCAATCGGAGTAAATTAGTTTTACGACAAAACGGATTTGTACGTACATTTCCAGATTTTGTTATGTAAAAATGGTACTGGCGGTGAGATTTATAATTATAAATTATGATGCCCACGTATAACAATTATATTCGCAGATTTATTTTACGGGCAAAATTAACGAAGCATCTGTTTTCCCCTAGTGACAATAATATTTCCGCCTACATCTATAAAGTTGTAATAATGTTTTATGAACTATAGTCATATACACGTTTGATGCAGCACATTTGCAAATCATAAATATGTTTGCAATCATTTATTATAATGATAATACCCCAAGATATACATTTTGTATTTTCAACAATTTTATTTAAGAAACGCTGCACGCCTCCAGACGAGGCAAAGTGAGAATATTCACATCATTTCATGTTAAATTCAATTCATTACTGACTTTGCAGTATTTATCATCATATTTCTATGCGTGACTAACGTGACCCATTCTACGAATGTTTACATGAACTTATCTTAATATCAACATGAGTTGAATTTATAATTTACATACACGTTATTAAGCTAGCCGTTTTGTCTTTTTGTGTACAGAAAAAAGTTTCAAAACACTTTAGTTTGAGACTACAGATATTGATGTTCATCAGACACACTATTTGAATCCGTAATTGTTTGTTTCATTGTTTTCATACCAATTATTATATTGTTAATGCTAAAACAAGTATCAAACACATTAACATGCCATGTTAGAATATTCAATTACATGTTCTTGACCTTTTGTCTATTATTATAGCAGTTCTTGTTATAACATTGTTCTGACAATTTATGAAATATTTGAAGATATAGTGAATAACAGTTAAAAAACATTTGATTAGAGGTAGGAGCTATTTAAAAAAAGAATTAGCACAGTTTTCATATTAATAGTAAAGCTTGTTCATGCCAAGGCTGAATTAAAACAGGTCTTTGATATTCAAAATAGAGATACAGCTGAAGACAATGGAACTCCGGCAGCGACTGTGACAACAGTTTAATCATTAACAATGTAATCTTGAATGTTAATCTTTAGAAATCTTTTGTTTCATACTAACGATATAAACATTTTTTTTCAAATCAACAAAGTGACATCGCGCCGGAGTTACATATACTATCTGTCTTATATGATCAATAATAGGTATTCATGCATCAAAAACATTGTTTTTATGTACAGAACTAGTTCTGATAGAAGAGGATGCCTCAGAATACTACATCAACGCAAAGGATTAGACATCTTTTTGTATGATCCCTTTACTAGCAAAATGTACTTTACAATATTATAAAAAGATAAAATGTGTAATTATCTTTTTGACAAAACAATAATTCTGCGTCATCATTTTCTTGTAAACAAATGAGATTTTTTATTTGTCCATTTCCTTGCACGAAAAAGAATTGCAAAACAACATGTTTCGAAAACATTATCTTGATCATTACATTGAAAAGTCTTTTAATTCATAATCATCTTTAAGAAGTGTCGCTAAGATACCAAACTTGTATTTCTTAAGAAAATTCTACTACATGCAATATGATTGGTTTGATAAATTAAACATTATGACAAAGAACTAGTATCCTGCCAGCTTATTGTAGAAGAAAGAAACAAATTAACTTAATTTTTTTTAATTCAACTTATTCGCACATTTCCTTCTATTTATAAAATTATATCTAAAGTCAAAACTACACTTTTGAAATAAAAAATAAACATCCTGCAATGACAACAAGTTTTAAGTTAACAAATTGTAAGTTAACAATGTATCTTTTAATTATTTTTTTTTTGTGCGTTCTTTTCTGTTGAGTTTTAAATGACAACTATATTTCCATAATTAGTTAAAGTGAAAGCTTTTGATTACCAACTAAATATCCTGATGATAAGGTTTATATGTTTATTAGTTTTTATTGTTTTACACTCCACCTTTTGCCGCCCTTATGTCCACTACCGGGTTTGGTTTGGTGCCTTCTGTGTGGCCTGCTATGGTGGCTTGGATGTGTTGGGGGCTGCGTCCTGCGAACGTTGCCTTTGCATTATAAATCTTTATTCTCGTTTTTGTTTGGACATATTTTCATTCTATTATACTCATAATGTCTGTTTAGTCTCTCTTTTTACAACAATGTACATATGTACTAAATATATGGAAAAAAACAATTTTGGTGTACTTGTATCTCTCATCTGTCAATTCCATTTTTAAATCCAGCATGCTTCCAATGTCAAATGAATTATAGTCAAAAGATGTGCAATAGTGTTCAATCTATAAAAGAAAATGATCATTAACTTCCAGGCAATAAAACAAATTAATAAATGTATAAAAAGGAGAAGTAAAATGATGATTGATATAACAGTCAATTAAATTGCTTGTTAAATGATCAATATTTCGAGGAAGATTTTGAATTGTTCTGTGAAAGGTCCTTTTAATTTTCTCGAAGCTTTGATATCTAATCGTTTACCTATTTCTCATTATGAACCACGCATTTGTGTCGCATCTTATTATCATCTTATCTTACACTAAACTATCCTAAATACTATATCGTATACATAAAGACAGTGTAATATCTGATAAGGAACTCTAAGAGAAAGATATAATATCTGTCTCGACCTTTAATTTACTCTGACGTGACATTTTAGATTTATGAAAAGAGATTTATCTTGCAGAGAATCAATCTTTTTTATAAGAAATTACGCAACTAACCCTACCACTGATTGATTGTTTTCCCTTTTTCTGAATGTAATATAACAATGTACATATAAAATAACATGTTCTGAAAGAGAAACAAATGAAATCTAAAAGAACGCTATGAATGGCAAAACAAGATTGAACTCCTTAATAGACGTAATGTTATCGACGCCCGTCAGCACTGCTTACTGGCCTAAGCAGAATTCAAACTTTGAACAAACACGATGTCCACTGTATTCACATGTGTCCAGTGTGACACGTTCGAGCAAATCCCATGTACCCATGTATATAAAAAGTTAAATACAGAATAAATATATAAATAATGTCACTTACTTATAGCTTTTTCAATCATAGTTGACGCTTTATTTTAGATTTGGCTTTTAGACTTAATTTGTATTTGTATCATGAATGGGCTGCCATTTACCACCGAGTGTTCCAAATCGAACTGGAAATTAGCTAATTTATCATCCTAAACTGCTACTGATTGGTTTCTACCAATTCATTGACGCGCATATTAGAAATAGTTAGACAAGTCAATAAATAAACGTAAAGCTTATATTGGTCGTCATGGGAGATAAAATTGTGAAGTATGAAATGATGTAATAAGTAATATAATTATTAATCTTATTTGTGCTTCACATGTTTGGGATATTGTACGGTGTCCTGCAAGTTGCCTTTCAACGGGGTTTTATGTGACTTTATTGTCCCCCGCCTTTTCGAAGAAAAAAGGAATATAAAAATTAGGCACCGTCCGTCTATCCGACCGTCCGGGCACTATGAGCTTCAGTCTGCCCATAAATTTAGATAAAAAAGGAGAAAATACTATAAACTGACTGGTTTATGTGTTAAATTTTGCTGGTTTATTTGGAAGAATGCCACATAAAGATAAAAAAAGCACACAAACCCAAAATGTTGTATGTCCGTCCGTCACACTTTCGTGTCCGGTCTATAACTTTGTCATTAAATTTATCAAAGGAATTTGAAATTACTTGGCACAAATGTTTGTTATAATAAGACGATGCGTCATGCGCAACATACAGACCCCTTCCTTCAGGGTCAATGTCGCATTTGCTGATTCAAGGTCAATATTGACTTTTTGAAGGTAAATGTCGTGTCCGGTCCATAATTTTCTAACCTTTGGAGGGGTTTTGTAAATACTTGCCACAATCGTTCACAATAATACGACAATATGTCATTCACGAAAACCGGTCATCTACGTCCACGGTCAAGGTCACACTTAAAGGTTAAAAATTTACATAGTCTGTTACAGGGTATATTTTGTGTCCAGTCAACTTTTTTATAGATCAAGCAATTTTAAAAATACTTCGCACAAATAATCACAACAATAAGACGATATGCCAGGCACAAAACATGGGTCACTACCTCCAAAGTCACACTTAGCGGTCAATGATTAACATAGAGTATAGATTGTGTCCGATCTATAACTTCTCCATAGATCAATGGATTTTGATATACTTGGCACAAATAGTACCAATATTAAGACGATATTTCATGCACAACAACTGCACCCCTACCTCCAAGGTCAAGGTCATACTTAGAGGTCAAAGCTTAACATGATAGATTTTAAAATTCTGTATTTCATTTTATTTCTTTAATAAATTTATTGTTGCATTTGTAGATATAGCATTGGTCATAACTTTGGACTGTGGGTCCTGAGATCCATACCTCAATCTTTAGAAATAGCACAATTGTATGCTTCATATAAAACTTCTCTGACTTTTCTGTTACAAATTCTTGTGAGCTTAAGTTTCCGTTCTATTTATTTATAAAAGGCTGGTTAATTTAAACAACATCAGTCCTTGTAACCTGTTGTATCATAATTCTTTCAAAAGACAACGTCTGTTTTTGGCACATCTGTACATTAGTTTTCTTAGAAAAATAATTTGATTGGGATATTTCATTCAAATGTTAAGACCACATGTTTTTGGTTTACAATTTCATACAATTGTGTAAACCCAGTTTAATTAACTAGGGCGTTGTTTTGTTAAAGACGAAATGTCAAGCACTGCTTCTTATTCAAACGTGGTTTCTTATAAAAATTGTGCTTTAACAGGTACAATGGGTACACTTTCAAGGAAAGAAAGTAATTTAAAAGGAAAAAAAAATAGTTTTTTAATATGAAAACCTTATGCATTTATCCAAGTGCGTACTATATACATATTGCATATATTTATCAGCTTTATCGAAAATTTCAAAATTGGAATAATTATGAAAGTAGACAACGGAAAACTGTAACAATTGTTTCGGCATCAGTATCAACAGTTTAACTTTCATTTTAAACATAAGGTATCGAAGCAAAAAATTTAACAGGACACATATGAGCCGTGTGATGACAAAACCAACATAATGGGTTTGCGACCAGCATCGATCCAGACCAGCCTGCGCATCCGCGCAGTCTGATCAGGATCCATGCTGTTCGCTATCAGTTTCTCTACTCGTTATAGGGTTTGTAAGGGAACAGCATGGATCCTGATCAGACTGCGCAGATGCGCAGGCTGGTCTGGATCCATGCTTGTCGCAAACCCATTATGTTGGTTTTGTCGTGACACGGCTCATATATTCATGTATATTGGCTGTTATGAAAACTATTAGTATACGTAATTTGCAAATTGCTTGATTAAAAAAAAGTTAGTGGTCCTAACAACAGACATGATAGTATTAAGGAAAGTGTTGTATTGTTTGTAGATTGCTTGTTTCATCGCGTTGAATATTCTTTTCCTTCGTTAACTGCAAAAGGCACACACGATAAATCTATATTCAAATGACAACATTTTCGTTTCCAATTTCATAAATATTGCTGACAATGTTTTTTTACAATGATCATTTCATTTATGGCTTCTGTCTGCTGTGACAACAGTCACCTGGGGTAAATTTATTAGAACAGAAAATGAAGAGGTGTAAGAGGCCTTTTGGGAAACTTACTTTCGTCAGGTTACGATATATTTATTTGTTTGTGGGATGAAATAATTTGTTTTTTAAGGTCGAACGTGTTTATTTCAAATAACGAATATTTGCAGCATTCACTTATTGTCCTAGAAATTTTAAAGTCAATTTAGAATATTGTACAATTCAAGAAAACATTGACTTTATTCTATAGACAGTGTAATTTATTCATATAAAACGCTTATATTGTTCAATTCAAGTAATTATGATATCAATTTTTAATGTATCTGATGTTGAAAATCAGGCAAGTGCAATGTATTCCGTAGTTCCCTTGCAGTTTGATAATATTGATATTTAATAGAGTAAGACATAAACACAAAAGAAGAGTACACACTATATTTCAATAAACTTTTGTATGAGCAAACTGTCATAATTATGCAGGTTTTGTTTGTAAATTTCCATGCAGCTATTACATATGTGAATATAATGTATCGCAGATGATGTACTTTGTTCAAGTCGTGATAAAATTTATGTTATTTTCTGGCCAATAAAACTAAGCTACAAGAGTAAAATCAACAAAGAAAGATTACAAACTACAAATGTGATTACATATGTAAAGATTTGAGAACCAGTCATTGGTTTTTTAACGAATTTTAAGGGTTTTAAATTTTTAAAAATGGTTTGAGAAATACCCCCCACTCAAACAGAATAT